>NW_010522072.1:38376-38631 GCF_000687285.1 Phaethon lepturus
GCCCCCGGCCGCTCCGCCGGGGGGTGCCTGCCCCGGAGCTCGCTCGCTGCGGGCTCCCGCTGCTGCCTCGGCAGATGAGACCTTACAGCAAAAACTATAATCGCCCAAACGAAAACTGAAGCGGGGTTTTGCGGTTGGGGTTTTTTTTGGTTTAGTTGGTTTTTGCACACTTCTCTCACAAACAGTAGTTTCGCCGACAAAAAAATTCCCGCAGGTCTTCGGCAAAATCCCAGGGCAGAGGGGGGCTCCCCGCTG
>NW_010522073.1:0-784 GCF_000687285.1 Phaethon lepturus
CTCTACCCTGGCTGAAACCAGGACAGTTGTTTCTGTGGTTCATCTGCAGTGTCTGTCACCAGAGTTTGAGTAGCCACAGCACCTGTTGCCGGGGTTTGAGTAGCTACAGTGCCCACCGCAGGCATTGGCGAAGCCACAATGCATGTTGTGGGGGTTGAGTAGCCGCAGCGCACCTGCATCGGCATTGAGCACCGGTAGCAGATGGGGTGGTATTTTTAAATAACTGTTTAACTTTAAATAAGACCTGAAACACATTCATGAGTAGGAGCAAAAGGAACATGCCGGTTTGAACATCCCAAGGATATCCAAAATTCTCAGGAGCTATTGTAACTAGCCTGGAGGAGAAGGGGAAGGTGAAGGAAGGCGTCTCCCCTGTAAATTGGCTCTCCGAGGAGAAAAGGTAAACAGTGTAATTATTAATAGTTTCCAAGAGATGGCTCCCAAAGTATGGAGATAGCAGCAATACTGAGTACAAATACCAAGTTAGTCTCAGTGCTACAACTTACTGTTACAAAGTACAGCAAAATGATAACCTTGACCCAGCTCCCAAAGATGCAAAACAGTGCAACAGAGAACATATACTGCAAGTAAGGTATTACATAACACAACCCTGAGAACAAGCGAAAACAAATTTGAGAGCAAATAAACCAACATTGTGACCAGTGACTACCAAACTAAAATAACGAATGCTTATGACAAATTTGTTCTAATGCGCCCTGGTCAGTTTTGTCATTATCTCAACCTGTCCTGCCCCGCCCCACGTTGGGCGCCAAAAAGGACTGTT
>NW_010522074.1:0-3514 GCF_000687285.1 Phaethon lepturus
ATAAAGCACTCAGTCCTGATCAGAGCTGGAGACTGTGATCATTTTGCCACAGCAAGTCACCTCCCATCCCACACTTTTTCTGAGTATCAGGATTTCTATACAAAATATAAAAGCATCAACATATGGCACTTTACCCCACTTCCCATGCTGGCGACAAAACAACATTAATTGCAATATAGTATTAAAGTGTAAAGACCTGTTTTCCGGCCACCGTTCACCATCATCTAATTTATAATTCATCCACCATTGATTACAATATCTTTTCATTTTATCTTTAGTCATTGGATCTCCCCCGGACCAGTTCCAATTCTTTAAAATACAACCCAAAGGTCTACAGAGAGGAATCGTGTATTGGCTTGATCCCACATTCCATTTATATACCACTTATACCAACCAACCAACTACTTATGCCTAGGCCAATATTCCCCTTATGCGCACTCGGCTCTGACTTCAATTTGTCAGCAAAGGTGATTTTTCCCCCTGTCACCACATGTCTACGTGCGACTTTATATAATCTTCTGTGGAAGCAATTAAATATAATACTTCTACACTGAATGCTTCATTTATGCATGTTTTTCTAATTACTCACCTTGTGCCTGTTCTTTCCCTGGGGGAAGCTATGGCTTCTTGCTGTGGGGAAAAACTGAAGCAACAGCTTTTTACCTGTCAGTGCAGCACTCTTCTACAGTGCTTTGCTAAATACAAGAGTCTTAGGAAATCAGACTAGCTAAAGCCATTCAGCTCTTCCCTACTCTTGTATAATAATACAAAAGTTCCATCCAATCTTTACTGATGGGTAGGAAGATTTTTTATCTACTGATTAACTTAACCTTGAAGGAAAATACCACAAACCAGATTACCAGGAGAGTAATTAAACATAACTAATTCCCTTGCTAACCAGGAAATCCCTCATTCTGTATAACCGTTAACTTTTGGGTTGCACAAAGCAGTAGATAATACAAGATCCTGGAAACCAAAAGGGATATAAGAGATTTTGAAAATTTACATCTCTGTTCTGAATGGTATCTCTTTTATAACTTATTTGACCGTTGAGCTGCTCCTCTAAGATTCTGTGCTTCACACGTTACCTATTTATATTGAACTGTTTTGATCTTCATTTGAAAAACAAATTGTCTTCAACCTCTAAGGCAAGCTTGAATATGGAGTAGTATTTTACCCTGAGGCCATGCAATTATCGTGTTACGGTCTTTTGAATTAATGCCCACAGCAAGCATTATAAGCATAAAATATGAAAATATATATTTTAAAATGTAAATTCAAAACAGTATATGATATCTTAATGTTCTGGAAGCAGAGCTGAGGCACAGAACATGAAGTGATTCATCCAGAGTTCCCAAAAGAAAGTCTCTGACAGACTAGCTGAAGGGTACACAGATCATCTGACACCCCATTCTGTATATGGAAAAAGGTTTAAACTTTCCATACCACATAAAATAGAGTTTGTGGAATGTTACTTACAGTTTGCATCTTACTCTGTAGATGAACCTTCTTACAAAATGTTCAATAGACACTACTTAACCTCTCCCTTACTGCACCTTTTGATTTGAACGTACACCTGATACACAGGAACAAAACACAGGTATCTCTCAAATGACACTTTACTTATTTTTAAATATATTCACAATTTGTGACATATGACACATGTTCATGCCCCATCTTCAATGACTTCAGAGCAATACACCCAGTGCATTAATGGACAGATAAGTTCATATAGAATTAAATTGATAAGCATAGGCATTTTAGCCTGGTATTGTCATAGGATACAAGTATGGAGCAGGGGTGAATTCCCACTTTAATAACTTTTTAAACCCTTGGCTGACCACAACAAAATTTGTTTTGGGCACAGAGTACTTAAAAATTCCTTATGGAAATGGACACCTCAGTATTGCCTGCAGCAAGGAAAATGTTTCAGAGTAATACCCATTTTCGACACCAATGAGTTACAATACATGAGGTAAATTTCAAGACACAAATCCATAGAAAACCAGGCATCCTTAGCTTTACATTCTTCAAGTTATATAATGGACTTTAAAAAACCCCTAAATATAATAAGCTTAAAATTATCTATTCTGTGTTACAAAACAATGTAACAGGAAAAATTTCTATGTAAAAACTAAATTATCCCTAAGTCGTTACAGTAGCTGCAAAACTGGTAATGCATTACCGTACCAGCAGTTTTACATAAGAAGTTCTCCAAATGAAGCTATTTTTCATCCAAAAGAATTTATATATTGCTTCTAGTGCAGTTACAATCTAGGACAACTGTTCATTTCTACTCCTTATTAAAGTCTGCAATGACTTCTTGTGATTATTTAATTAATACCTAGCTATATAATTAACAAATCCAATCATTTACATTCTCTAGATTTCCTTTATATGCCCCTAAGTACTACTGATACCTGAAAATTTTTTATGTGAACACCCCCAGAACATAAAATAAGCCATTTAGCTATCTCATCCAAGTAAATTTTGCCAGAAACTCATAATCTTAGTGGCAGATATCTGCATATGTATCCTTAATTAGGAATTGTTAATTTTCCCTCCTTTTGAAAATTATTCCTGTACTAATATCTAAGAGCTTCCAGCTCTGTAACCCTTATGTATATAAATTAATCACTGGGTTTTATTAGATATTTTGTATGCAGAAGGCATGTTCTGCAAATAAATAAGAAACATTAATCTGAAAAAACACAGAACAGATTGCTCAACAAACGGCAAAATTTGTGATGTATAGTTTCATATGGATTTAGGTCATGTCCCTACACCACTCTTCAGGCCACAATAATCCCAGGTATGCATACTTCCATGGTTTTCCTCTCTCCTCCCTCCCAGCAAATGCTGCAGCTTGTTCAGAACCAGGAAAGTGCCACTCAGCCCCACAAGTCTCACAGAAAATACCAAGCTTACCCTGAAGCTTTTTCCTCAAAGGATACCTTCCTCTGAGTTCGTCACTCAACAACTGCCAATTTTCATGAAGAACTTAAATTGTGTTTAAAGCTTTCTACCTTCCATCAATTTTTTCTGAAACTGAACATTTGGCTCAAAGTTCTGTGTCTGACAGATAGATGGATGGAGTATTCAATTGTTTAAACCCTGTTTCCTTAGAAAAACAGTCTCAAAATATTGCAGCATGGAAGGAACTGTCTGTAGGAAGCTCTAACTAGGACACAAAATAAGACAACTAGTTAGAAGGAGATCAAAGCTGTAAGAAAATTGTTTATTGCTTGGGCATAGAAATTGTTGCTCTGGTTGTCATAAAATGACAAACTTTACATTTTCAAAACCAATATATTACATGTTAGCATACCTTTAGTCTTGAGAAACAATCAATTTTAGTGTAATGAAACTAAATAGAATAAATAAAGTATTAGGATCTCAAAAGTAAAAATTCATAGCATAAATGTCTGCACATATGTGTATTTATATGTCTTCTATTATCACAGTATCCAAACTTTTCAGAAGAGTTAATGCGACGAGCGAGGGAAGACAAGCA
>NW_010522075.1:0-233 GCF_000687285.1 Phaethon lepturus
ACATTTGGGAAATGACCACGGCAAATGTAATCACAGTTGGACGGGAGGGCGGGGGCGGGGGCGAGGGAGAGCACAGAATGAGATTCGCATGTTTTATTTATTTGTTCAAAGTCACGGTCATCCCATTGTGTGTCCCTCGCCGCGCCTGTCATCTCCGGCCCCTGCAGCCCACCCCCTGCCCCAGCCACGTTGTCAGCACCCGCGGCAGAACGCGGCCCCGGGTTTTCGGCACA
>NW_010522075.1:264-3326 GCF_000687285.1 Phaethon lepturus
TCCAAAGCACCACGCTTGGCCGGAAAGGGCTTATTTTCCGTTTGGAATAGTAGCGTTGTCAAAAGACGCTCTAACTACGTTGTTAAGCGAGACGTTTGCTGCGCAGTCGCCGCGCTGCCTCTTCAGCAGGGTGTTTGCCGCACAGCCCTGGCCTCGCACCTTCCCCCGCCGGCGTATATTGGGTTTGCATGGGAAATTAAAGATTCCCCCCCCCAAATTAATTTTTCAAAGGAGACTGACATTTCCTTTGGAAAAAGATACTACAGGACACGCTCAGATAGTGAGCCTAGGTCGCTTCATTTTTTATACAGAATTCCTGTTTCCCTTTCTACTCCTTTTCTCTTAACGCATCGCTTCCCTGGGATTTATTTCTTCAGCACTCCCAGACTGAAGAGCACCTTTTCTGAACTGGGATTTTTCAGATTTGCTGTCAGTTTTGCGACCCCAATTGAAACCCTGAAACGTGTTTCCCTTCTGTAAAGCTTAAGGAAAACACAGCTGGTTAATTGAAATACAGTTTTAATTTAAAAAAACGTGAACTTAATTTTATATTTTATAAAGGACCGACTGGCTCCAAAATGCTCGCAAAAGCAAATTTCACACCTTGGAGAAGGAATCGCCGCCTCTGCTCTCTAACAGTTCAGCACTCTGCCCTGAATTTCCACTGCCGCCCGCAGACGCCGGAGATTCCCTGCCCGGCTATTTCCAAACCCGTCTGGAACAGGCAGGGGCTGTGCCTGCGTCTGCTCGTCGGGTCCTGGCGTTCCTCGGGCAGGGAAAATAATTCGTAATACTGCTTTTCAAAATACGAACACCACCTGCCTGTAAATCGTGCACAGCAATACATACATGGAAGAGCTCAGGAACACGGAAAAGAGAATTTAAAAAAGATAATCCAGCTGGTACTGAATCTTTCTGTGCTGCATATGGATTTCTCAGATTTTGGGGGGTTTTCCCACAAATACACCCTTGCACATACACTTCGCATTTCTGTTCTTGAACTGAATATTTATGCTATATGCAGTATACACAGAATATGGAGTAGCAGATTATTTTTTGCAGATAAATACTACATATGCTTCTTGGCTGAAAACACTAACGCACGAACATTTATAGAACTCCTTTAAAGCCTTAAATGCCGCGTAACAGCGATATTCCTTTGAAGATGATCATTAGACCTAATAAACAGGATACTGGAGGCACAGATCTTGTCCTCTTCAGCTCTGGCGACTGCCTTTCAGTAAATTCAGAAAAGATCCTTTGTGCCTAACTCGGTTTTCATTTCATTGCTTTTAAATTTGTTAAGCTTGACTTTTGACACTTTAGAGGCTTAGCCTTTTTTAAGTACGAGAATATAATAAATATTTGTGTTGCCAAAGAAAAAGTGAATCTGTTGTTAGTGTTATATAAAGCAGGATCTCTTTTTCATTCGTTTGTTATAAATAATTCACACAACTATGTGCAGTTTATAAACATAATCTTTAGGAAACTGATACTATCAAACATTTTCGAGACAACACTCAGAAACATATACATATGCACAAAGTATTTACTATAGTGTATTTGAAAGTGTAAACAAAAAATTGTTAATGAAAGCAGAAAAATAAAGATATTTGATGTAAATAATTATGTTAATACAAAGTGTTTTCAGACTTATTTATACAGATTAGTCATCTGAATGACAAAAAGCTTTGACAAACTACAAACATCTATCAAAAAATCGTATTATTTGCCTCATTTTCCCTTGCAATTTCCATCTTTAGGTTGCCTTGGAAAAAGAAGACAGATTCAGAAACTCCCCTGCTATCTGTTAATACAGTAGGAACGAGCCTAGTCAAATGCATTTTTCTTTCCTTACATGTTAAAAAAGTGTTTTCCTGCTTTTTCTATGAACTATTTGAAGAAATCGGGTTTTTAAAAAGTTTAAAAATTAAACATGATCAATCTATTTTAATCCAAAATTATTTTCCTTAAAATATTTGTGTGCAGCAAGTTTGGTTTGATTAGAAAAAAAATTCCTATTTTCAAGTAACAATTTAATATGCAGAAAACACCTCCTTATTTTCCAACACAAAACACTTAAAAATCATTCAGCAAAGAAACGATATATTTAAGATGAATATGAAAAACACTGCGCAGGAATTACCTAAAGCTCCAGATCTGCATTTCTGTACTTTTCACTACTGATCTAATTTTAGGATGTTAAGTATTCCTATTTTGTTACTGCCAATGAAATGAGATTTTCTTGCATTGCTAGAAATTACATTTTGGAAAAATTTCACATTATTTATAAATTCAAACGACAACATTTGAAGCAAACTGTTTTTACTATTTTAAGGGCTCTTTTAAATGTCGGGGCTTCCTGGCTGTCCAGCTTCGCGGTCCCGCGGTGACCGTACGAGTTCCGTCATTCCCAAGAACAACAAAACCCCGTTTACATTAACAGAGGCTTCTACGCGCAGTAGCGTGGCCGGAGATAAAAAGGCGCCGCCGCGTAAGTAGTTCCGAATCGTTTGATCCGGATCAATCTCGCTCTGTGTTTGCCCCACGAACCTGCCTTTTCGGGAGCGCGGGAGGCAAGGAGCGGCACCCTCGGGCCCTCCGATGGCCAGCGAGACGCGCCTGCGGAGCCCGGCTCAGCCGCAGGCTCTCTGTTGGGGCAGAACCATTTATCTTTATCGCTCCCAGGGCAGGCAGGCGGGAGGGGCCGGGGGAGGCCCTCGTTTCGCCTCTTGTCAGCGGGCATTGATCAGCCCTTCCCGGCTGGTGGCGGCGGTGAGGGCAGCTCCCCCAGGAGCCCTTCGGGGCCGCGCCATGTCAGGGGAGGCTGTATTGAGTCATGATCCGAATGACTGCTCATTGAGGGAAACGGGTATTGGCGTCCCCATCAGCCGGGGACACCCTGGGTGACGCTTAAACAAGTCCACTCTGTTAATGTCAGGCCACCGGGGACACGCTCGGCCTCTCCGCTGACCATTAGGCCCTTTGATGGAGTGGACAATAAACCTGACGGGACAGGCCGGACGCCGCTCTGGAGCGCCGGTGCCGAGGGCGCGCCAGGG
>NW_010522076.1:0-4561 GCF_000687285.1 Phaethon lepturus
GAAGGGGAGCCGAGCGGGAAGCGCCGCGGGCTTCACCCTGCGGGAGTGGGAAGGGCCCCGCCCCCGTACCCCGGGTTTGTATCGAGGGCCGCAGGGACGTTCCACGCAAAGCGCCTTTGGGTGGGAAAACGTGATTCCCTTTACACAACAAACCTGCCAAGACGCCGGCAGGGGAGGAGACGCGGCAGGTCAGCAGCAGCAGGGGGGAAACAGAGGTGAAATAGGGACACTCCGCCTTAACTGAGCAGCAGAACTCCCACTGATTTTGTCAGGCCAAGATTCCCCTCAAGAACACCATCCCTACATTCAGGCACACAAGAAATGCAAGTTTCAAGCCAAAAGGCAATTTCTTAAGTGTACTTTACTAATTCTGCTTAAATATACACAAAAAGCCTTTTTTATGCAGTTGTCAGAGGTGAAATAGGGACACTCCGCCTTAACTGAGCAGCAGAACTCCCACTGATTTTGTCAGGCCAAGATTCCCCTCAAGAACACCATCCCTACATTCAGGCACACAAGAAATGCAAGTTTCAAGCCAAAAGGCAATTTCTTAAGTGTACTTTACTAATTCTGCTTAAATATACACAAAAAGCCTTTTTTATGCAGTTGTACAGCTAAATCAATAATACCATCATGAAAAATGATCCGTCCGCAGCAGCAGTATCTATCAAGCCAAGGGTAAATGTACAGCAGCACTCTTTTCTCATGAGGAATAATGTCTCTTTATGAGAGTTCCAGATAAATGTCTTTCCTCTTAAAATATGCTGGCTTTGGCTTGGCATTCAGTTTTGATGGATGCCTGGACTTCACCTTGATATTTATTTAGCAGCAGGAGACTGTTATCCCAGGGAAACATTCTATCCCTTTGACATTATCTTTTAATTAACATTTCTTTTTGTTCTGGCCCTTTATGCACTTGCCTCAGTATTAGTTCGGCATATCTACCTTTTATTCCTTGTTACCGACTACTTAATGCTTGGTGCTTAATTAGAGTTTGAGCGTTGTTTGGTTAACTAGATACAAATTGTGGGGCTAAACCACGACACAAATATAATGTGTTCTTATTTCATTTTTATTTAAATCAACTTTCAGTCTTAAATTAAAAATAAACTTGCAGAGTAGTTTCCATATTTGTTGGACGTTGTAACTATTTTTTCCCATTAATCATTTACATCTAAACTATGACACCCATGCTTCTCCACATGGAAAGTTTACTTAGTCATTCGTTTTCTCACCACCAAAAATCAAATGAAAATATCTACTCCTCTGTTCTGGATTGCCATGACGTTTGTTGCTTTCACTTTCCTACTCTTGTGCCACAGCAAGTTGGATTCGTACCTGCAGGCCGATTACTTTTTTTTTAAAACAAACAAACAAAAAAATCAGACTCAAAAAATAAGAAACTTTTAAACCAATATACATTCACAAAATATACTGGAACAGCTGAATCCGTAATTCTGGCTGACAGATATTTCCTTTAAAAGATCTGCTGAGTTCTAATCTTCTCTTTACAAATAAGAAAAGCAGGGCAACAAGCATAAGTCAGCAGCAAATACGAGAAAATGACCTACGTCTCTCAGAATGAAAGCACACACTCACAACAAGCAGAAAATTGTTACAGGCTATACAAAACTCAGGCTTCTTTAAATTTCCTAGAATCCTTCAAAATAAGGCCCCAAATACACTGTAAAAGTGAGAAAACAGATGAATTACAACCTAGCTCGTGCAGTGTACTGATGTTATTTCTCAGCTGATAGCTCTATTTTCCCACGACAAAGGAAATGTTTTCTCCTTATACCATTTTGCTTCTGTTGATACAAAGTGCAGCTTGAATGGTTTTGACAATATTATGGATAACAGTGGGGTTCTGTGGTAAAGGAGTTTATTAATTGCTGCATACTTGAAAGCACAGGCATATCATCGTTACAATAAGTAACTAGCAACCTATTAACTCTCAAGGTTTGGCCTGTTTAATGCGCTCTTTGTCATCCAGGAGAACATCCATCTCATGTTGAAAATCGTAAAAAGCACCTCTGGGAGGACAGACTTCCTTCCAAAGAGAAATACTTTTTTACAGTGGAGCTCCAGTTTGAAATGGATTCCAATAATGCCCCTGTCCTTCTGGGGAGCTCTTTTTCAGACGTGCCATTGGGCTCTGTAAAGTTCAGGGACTCACTTGTGTGGATCCATTTGAAGATGGGTCGCAGAGTCTGAAGTGCTAGCAAAAACAACTTTAGCAAAGAGAAAAACGAGTCTGACTAATGTCCCATGGGAAAGAGACTGGATGGTCGGGCCTGCCAGTAATTGTGCCAGTTTATTAAATCTGTTAAGGTAATTTCTTGCACGTTCATTCTTTAGTAGAATGAGGGAATTCCGCAAAAGCCCTTCATCAGCTCCTCAGTGTCCCATAGAATAGAAAGTAACTTCTAAGTTCTGACGTTTCGTGTTCCAACATTCTGTTTCTGTTCCAAGACAAAAGTCAGAGATAGCAAATTCATGATACTATGAAAAATGGGATTATGGACCCAGTCATCCATAATCTGTATCACTGGTGTAACCTTTGGGTCACTTGTCTCACAGGTGAAGCAGTGTGATGCTGAATTAAGAGAGTTGTTGCAATTTACAGTATTATTTTAACCTCCTAGAAACTTCCCAGTTACTGCCTGGAGCTGGAATAATGCAAAAATTAGAAAAATCCCAGAAGGTTTGATTAGGCCTGACACAGGCAGCTCTCCTCCTCTACAGGGAGGCAGCTCAGATACCTCCAAAGTCTCACCCTGTCTCTTGTCATGACAGCCTGTCCCCTGTAGAAAAGCAAAGCAGCGTGCAACACAGCTCATTTTACTTCAGTTGTGAGGTGCAAAACATCCTTCTTTAAAGGGCGAGGCTCCCTCAGGATGGAAATAAGAGCCACGTCACAAAGAGTTTGCTTTCCAACTACTTTGAGTTGAGGCTTTTGAAACAGGTAACGTGAAAAAAAGTGCTAAAGAGAAGATCAGGGATAAAACAGTTTTAAAGGAACATATAGAAAAAGGATTTTTTATTTATCTTGAGACTGACTTTTCCTTTAAAAATTTTTAATAGTAACTCATTACCTGAATTTCTACAGAAATTTTAATTAGTGTTTTTTCAATCAGGAAATAATATTGTGAGAGCCTGTGCTACTTTAATCTCTTTGATCCTGAGGGCTTTGATCTGCCATGCGGTGATATGACTGAGATCAGGCATTTACTTCCGTGGTGTGTAGAAAATGTGAAATTATTGATTCCTGTAATCCAGCAGAACAGAAAAAGGTCTGTGCTTTTTATAGCTCAGAAATGGATACAGTGTTTTCCCTTGTTGTTGCTCAGAGCAGCTGCAAATGCAAGGCCTGAATATTCCTTAAAGATATTATTCTCCTCACAGTCTTATCTTCACTCTTATTAGCCTAAGTCCTTCTCCCTGAATTAAACCTAGCTGAAATACTCAGTTTTTAAAACAATAGAGCATGATACCACTAACCCCCACTTCGTGCCTTCAGTGTCATGAGATTTTCAAAATGAGAGATGCAGGCTATCGCAACAGAATTCAGATACAAATCCCAGCAACGGTTTATCCAAAATAGACTTTAAATAGCCTTTTCAAATTCACTAGAGGGACTCGGCTTAATGCCTTGAGCCGACGACCAGTGAAGGAAGCCGTAAGACTCTATTTACTCTCATATGCTGTAAACATCTGCAAGTCAACATCAAAATAGGGAAAACTGTATTTAGTACAATGAGGTGCTTTCTGAAGCAAGAAAAGTTTTCAGAGAAGTGATTCACTTGCAGGCCCCTTCAGAGGTGCACCTAGCTACTTCACTGGGTGAACAGCACAGGAGAGAAACACAATTAAGTTAATTAGTAACACATTCTCTACTACCTCAGATTTGTATCCCGATTAACTTGTATCCATTCTCCTAGAGCATATTCATGAATGTATGTATGGTATATAATTTTGTAATTTCATTGCCAATTACCGATACAACCTGAAGACTAGTACTCAGTTATCTATCAAAATAAACAGGGTTGTGTGTAACATGTACAGTTTTCATAATATTCAGTCCTAAGAACAACCAGATACACAAAAACTGCTTTCATATAATAATTAGCATGTTCAACTGAGCACATTTAGTTGATATTTGCTCTGTTCTGATTTTTAAGTGCTTTGTGAATGTAAGTGATATTTAGTCTGTTTATAATATGCAAGAAAGCGGCAAAGTAAAATACAAATTTCTGTCCTGCATTTTCCAAGTGCATTCAGTAGAAATACATTCAGACATCTGGTACTCAGCTGGTGGTGAAAGTGTAATAAACATTGGCAAAATGTTTGGAAGTATACTATTCCTTATACTACCAGGAAAAGAGTAAATCTCAGATTTCAGGACATCTTTTCACTTCTGATGCCCTCATGCACCTTTCCCATTAACAATGGAACAATTGCCACAGTTTTCAATGGAACAATTGTAACAATTTCCTAGCAATTAGTATTGGTACTTAATCAAATCGGGGGGGGGGGGGGGAAGGGCGTTTTAAAAAAGGTT
>NW_010522076.1:4592-21325 GCF_000687285.1 Phaethon lepturus
TTACAGAATGTTTCTGAAGATAGCGGTAAGCAGAAAGGAGAATTCCCACTGGAATAAAGTATAGGAAGGGACTAAAATGTCCAGTCCAACAGTCTCATGAGAAAAGATTAATCAGAATGATTGATATGTCCTTTACATAGACAGTACACATTTCTTGGCATTACAACATTCTTTAGAAAAGGTACAGGACAATACGGACATTCAAGCTTATGCTGGAAAACAAGTAGAGGTGAAAGTTCAAGTTCTCTTGAAAGAATCTTCTCCAACAGTGTAAGTTAATATAGAAATCTGCATTAAATATATAGGACAATTATATTTGACTATTACTTTCTTACAGGTTAAAGCCAAGCACATAAAGCATAACCAGGAACATTAATTTTCTGCTACCAGCAGCACAATTAGCATTTGCAACCACTAGGAATGCTTCTAGTGTCCCAAGAGAAGTCAGTGGTTCAGCAAAGGAAGTGAAGTATGGCTTGTAGGAAAAATCATCGTGGCACAAAACATATTTGAAACATTTCCAAATCCATTATCCCTTTTCAGTATTTTCATATTCTGTGCTAGTTTTAGATTCATAGACTGCAACATAACAATGCCTCAAGAGACATCCTGAAGGAATTTCAATATCAATATTCACCTGAGCACAGGCAAGAAAAGCAAAGGAACCACAACAATATGAACCACTACTAAATAACCTTGTTTTATTCCAGGCTTTGTAGGTTTGATAAGCTGAGAACCACTACAGGAACTCTCCTTCAGAGTCAAAGGCCTTCAGATGAAATTCCTCACCCGCACCATGAGACGGTTACACGTTTAGATAGGAATGTCTTGCGGTAACTACATTGGACATTTTATTTGTTCTCAAATATCATGGCACAGCTTAGAGGTGAATTCTCAGATAATTGGCACTCAAACGATATTAGGCATCATGAATTAATATGAAGCTTCTGAATCGCTTGTTTCAGCGAAGAAGCAGCTAGTCCAACCCAGCTCCTTACATCTGGCATTCCTAGACCGATGCTTCAGCTGCTGAACGACGATGATGTAACGATAACAAGAACACAGACGTGGTAAAACGTAGTTGAATAAGGCCACGCAGCTTCCGCGATAATTGCCCTACACCACTGCATTCAGCCAAACTGTGGTTATTGAAGGAAAAAACTAAACTATTACACGCAGCATTTCAAGAGAAAAGTGGCATACATGGGGGGGTGCTAGGCATATTCAGTGTTTATTTTTCAAGGGTGAAGAACACTCCTTCAAGTCATGATGATCAAATTCCACAAGGGACTTCCCAGTGGTATTTTTAAATCCCTTTTTCAGTCACTTGAAGCAACATTTTTTTAAAATGCACTTAATTACTATTGATCCAGAATTGCATATACTGCTAACAGAAACTAGAGCAAATGGACAGGACTCTGCAACAGTGCTTGCTCTGCTTTGTACCCCGGAAACTCTTAAGGAAGCCAGAAATGTATGAAGCAAAGATAAACCCTAGCATCAAGAGAATAAAGTGCCAAAGGAGAGCTTGCGTTGGCTCTGTGTGGCTACGGCACGACTCCGAGGTGCTCTGGTGGGTGGATCGAGCAGCTGTCAGCCAGAATTTACCCAAAATCAAGTTGTGGCAAATACTGCCGCATCACACTTCCACATCCGGGACGTGATCCGTGTTTATTTTCTGTAGAACAAAATAGTGTTCCTTAGTTGCAGTGCAATAAAAATTCCTAACGGTAAAGAACTGTAAGAGAGATATAGGCATATGTTTATATATAAAAATATAATAGAAGTAACGTGGGAACAAAGATAGACTTAGTGCACCCTGATGCAATCCCAGTTTAAGAAATACTTGCTCTTTAGAAAGTATCAAAACCAGGGATCCTTCATAACATGTCCATGGAGGAACAGAGTTTCAGAAAAAGATGAGCCCCGTTGTGTTTTCCTCACCATTTTCCAACTGACTAACACTTACCTTGAAATCAAAACAGAAACATGTTTTTCAACTACCTCAGCAAAACTTCTTTTAATGTGCAAGGAGCAATTCATTTCTTATTTTTGCTCCCCTTGAAGTTCTTTTTGACAAAGATCACACAACATGAAGTAACAAACCTCCCTCACTTCGAAGGCTAATGGGCTGCTCATCAGTTGAAGTATGTCAATGACCAGCAATTAGCACCCTTCTCATTTAGCTTACTGTGATTGCACCAATTCTTGTATTAGTGCTACATTAATTGCAGCTTGTATCATCTTGATTCGAGGGGGGTGGCGATTTAAAGCAGCAGCAGGGGTTAGAGACTTTTCTTACTTCCCTGGCTGCCAGAAAAGCTGGAAAAAAATCACCAAAGAATGGGCAAGGCAATCCACTGCCTGCTCTCCTGCTGTGTGTCACAGGCTTCCATTTCTTCTTCCCCCTCGGTCCCTCCCTCTAATCAGTGAGGCTCAGGTGAGTATTTTCTGCTCTCTCAAGTTTAACTATTAATTTTTTCTGATGAAATAATGGATTAACTTCAAGGTGAGGATGTTCTGCTGGGTCAGCCTAGTCTTTTCGAGTGCTTTGGTTACAATTATTTATCTCTGTAAAATCTATACATCCTTGGGTTACGTGGCTACTATGAGGGAGAAAAAAAAATCCCCTGTTGGGGACTTTGTGGAGCCCTCAGGAGCTTGCAACTTCACCTCTATGTGAAAAACTGTTATGTCTGAGTATGGTGAACCAAAATATGCAATGAAGTTTATTTTTTCTGGACTCTCCTGATTTGAGAGTGGTATCGACCTTGCCTCTGAAACTGAGTTCTTTAATAATTAGGATCAAAGCTTTTCACAGATGCTCACTGATACTGTGCTGTTTTGGGGGTGCCTGAGGCTGGCACTCTGTGGTTGCCATTACAGGATTGTTTATACCTAAAATTAACAAAGCTAAACATATTGATGTCAGAAATACTTGAGTATGCCCCTAAACCGGGGCATTTTGAATGAGTAGACTTGTGAGTTGTGCATCTGTGGTTCAGTTGTCCACCAGTGTATTTAGTATTATCATTAATACCACTACTCCTACAATTATGACTAATATCACTTTGCTGTCTTGCAGAAATGTTGATGACATCTGTTCGCTAGTGGTGGCTCTTGGATGGGTGGATGTGACAGAAAAGGAAATTAATTATTCTTCTCCAGAGCATGGTTTGAATCATGTGCAGTAGATAAGGCTTCAGGGCATACACTTGAATAATGAGGAGAAAACAAAATAGCTTAGCAGCATCCTTTCTGTGCCCTTGAGTAGAGCAGGGGTTCTTCTGAAAGGTTCCTGTCCATATACCAGCGCTGTTTGAACAGGTAATTAAAGATTATAAAATTGTACATGTGGAAAAAAAAAGGCATATTATGTTTGCCCAAGTAATCCTATTCTGGTATTTCCTAACTTTTTGGTGTTTTTTTTATATAGTTTTTAGAATATTTTTATCTGAACTTGTCTGTATGTTTTGTAACAGCCTGTCTTCTGGCAAGTTATTATTGGGTTTTTTGAATATTTGCATGACTAAACAGTGGCATTTGGTGAAAAAGAAAACAAAACTAAGTAGTGGGGTTTTCCCTGAATGGGTTACCCTCCTTATAAAACCCAATTAAGCACTCTCCACAGTGCAAAACTAACCCAAATGGGAAGGCACCTTCCATGTGAGCCCAGCTGAACAGTTGCAGTATGTTCCATTCATTTAAATTGTCAAGACAACTAAGCCTTTGGGGAGGCACCTTCTTCATTCTTTCAAGCGTGTTTAAGCTGAAGGCCAGGCATGAGATCAGTCAACAGAGATTATTTTTATTTCACCGTGCATGCCCCATTCATTTGGTATGATGCCGGTGTCCTGCTGAGAAGACCACAAAACCTCATAGCATATTATGGACACGAGGTGAGCTGGCAGATAGGTGAAGTTACAGATAATTAGAAACAACCTCCTTAGTAAATACCTAGCTCCAGAAACAGAAGACTCAAAGTTACTCTGGCTGGCTTTGAGCTACACATAATATTTACAGAGATTGGTGCTGCCTCCTGGCAGTGCAATATGCTTTGCGTTTCACTGTGCTTCATCTTCCTCTCTTCCTGGAGTACTTGTACAGAGCCGATTGCCTAGTGGTGATGTAGCCAAGGATTGCTCCTGTTTATTGCTTTCTACTTTTGGCAACATACCCACTAATTTGACCTCTCTTAAGAATGTTCCTCCTTCCTGGTCTCTGCCTTTTGAACACTGAGCAGTTTACCCACTTTGTTAATTATTAGACAACCACATTTGCCTGCTCTGTCTATAAACCAGGATGCAAGGGATAGCTGGGAGAAAGGGAAGGAGGAAAATGGCTGAAAGACAGTTCCATATAAACTTTGGGCACCTTCTGGTTTTCAGTATCAGATAGATAAGCTGTCAGCTCATTAATCAAAAAGCAAATCCTTACACTTTACAAAAAGCTAAATTGCAGCAGTTTGTAAAGTATATCTGTTTATTTCAACTGCATTACTAAGCCAAACATGTAATGCCATCACTAAAATGTAATTAACGTTATTATCAATGTAGGCTAGTGTATCAGGCAAAAAGGCAACACAGATGAAGAGTAAATGATGAACTGCAGCAAAACGCAAACACGTAATGTATGTAAGTATATAATGAGATATCATCAATAGCCAGGTATAAATTCAGGTCACCAGCCTGAACTGGAAGTCCTGGCCTGCAGGGCAGATAAGCTCTGGTTTGCGAATGATATGTTAAAAGACAAACTTTTGAAAAGTTTTCATTTAAGGAGAGAAAACATTAAACACCATCTATTTTCTGCTTGTCAGTTCATTACAGTCCCCTCTGAAAGAAAAGTAGATTTATCTGGCTCAAAAGATGCCTTGCTTGGCCTTCTAAGGCATCAAAGTCTGTCTTTAACATCAGTCTCTATCCATACCAACCCAGCGCCAGTGGAAAGGGATGTAGAGTCTAGAGCAGGATTCAGGACAATATTTCCAAAATGATGACATTTTGTTATTGCAAAATGCAAGCAAACATGAACTCCAGGCCATATATCAATTTCAGGTACACCCGTATCACAAATCTGGATCAATTTATAGCAAAAGATGTAATTTAAATATAACAATTCAGAGGGCATGCAGTGTACAAGGATAAGAACATGCATAAATCTGCTAAGGGGCAGAGCACCTGTAATTATAATGATGCATTTTTTTAAAAGAACTTGTAAAGTCAAAATATTTAGATCCTTCACAGACAGTTTTTTGCACTGAAGGAGTATCTTGTGCTCTACTGAATTGTTTTTAATTAAATTATGTCCTTTACAAGAAGATCTAGGATTAAGAAAAGAGCATAGTTAAGTGACTGAGCTATTGCTTAATATTTGAATTCTGAAGCAAATGTTGTTTTTTGCATATATATAGTACTTGCACATGCACATAGTCCTGCAATATAACTCGTCTGTTTAGTTCACTGCAAGATGAAAATCAGGCATAAGTTGGAAAGAAAAAATCTTTATGGTGCTTTCAGTGTAATTTTTTTAGTGGAATAGAATTACAGTCCCTAAAGCTAAGCAGATGCAACATCAGATCTGAAAGAAAACTCCATGAAGGTCAAAAAGAATGTGTTCTGAACTCAGGAAAACAAAGTACACCTTATTACAAAGTTATGGAATAGATAGTGTACGGTATGTTTTGTTTCGTTGTTTTTTTTTTAATTTGGGTTTTAAATTTAAGAATTAGGGCTATTCGTTATTTATACAGAAAAATCTCATTTGTCTTCTGCTTTTTGCCAAGTGCTTTTCAATTTGAAAGGGTCATTTGATTGTAATTAAGCCAAGTGTTAGTGAATAATTCACTGTCTTTTTCTTTCATCCTGCCCTATTAATTAGTTAGAGTCAAAAGGCTCAAACTTTCAAATAATACCAATTATTTGAATAAAGATTTGTTAATAATCAAAGATTCAAAGCTGTTACAGCAGTCAGTTATGAACAAAGAAGATTCGGTTTGTGAAATGAGAACTAGCAAGTGAAAAATTAATTTTTCATCAACTTAAATTTATTTCCAAAAACCTAGGCCTTCATACAATGTACTATTGGGAATCTCTGCGTAATTTAATTTGATAAACACAGAGCTAAAATTGTCATCTTTGTAATTTATGCTATTGCATAAAAATATGGGGAGAATAATTCACAAAGAGAAACTACATGCTGCAGAGTTGCTTAAAATCTTTTCCTCTTTCTATGAATTACGTCAAATACCTTGTTATATAAAACAGCATGGCACTTTTGTGGGCTTTTATAACCTGAAACACTTAAAGAATTTTACAAATTTTAAGTAGAACTCCATGACTGTAAAATAAGCCAATACTGGGCTATATGGAGATTCTTGTAATTGTATTCATGTGTTTCATGCAACTTGTTGCAGTCCTCTTACATGAGAAAAGTAAGGAAAATTGTTGGTCCACTGTTACTAAAATGAGCTAAAATTTAAAAATGGCATGAAAGCCTGTTGACAGCCACCCTCTGTGGTTTTGTTTCTGGGTTACCAGCAAAACCACAAAGGACTGTTTGGCCATTCCACTGGAGAAAGTTAAAAATTGCAATTTCATGCTGGAGCAGAGTTCACCTAACAAAAATATTTAGTCTTGTAGGATTACTGTTGCTTACAGTGTAACTAACCTTGGCTCTAACCTCAGCATGTGTAATGCTAATGAACTTCTAAGTTGATCTTCCTGTCTTTTATCCCCCGATTAGTATGCTTGTTATGCAGAGAACTGATCTGAGATAGTGAGAACTCAAAAAGAACCAAAACCAATAAGAAAAGCAAATGGGGAAAAAAGGAAAATACAAATGTGTCTTCAGAATCCCAAGAGGGAATCTTTTATAAAGAACATAAAAACCAGTGTCATCGAGATGACAGCTAGTTAGGAGAAATAAAATGGAGGATTGATGTTGATGTGCTCAGGGTGATTATAAATGAATAAAAGTAGACTGATGACATCTTGTAGAGAGCAGATCTTCTCTTGGTAAATCGGCAGAAGTACATTCAAGAGAGTATCACCAAATGACACTGAGCTTGATAATGAAAAGCAAAGGGAGGCAAACTATCTTCACAGATTCCTACACAACCCAGCACAGCTTATAACAATGGGCTTCCAGCTTCTTGCATCTGAAACAAAATAGGCTTGAAGATGGATTTAGGAATTATTAGAGACACAGCCCTCTCCTCCCATATCATGTGAGATGGAATGACCCTAGCTTATTGTAAAGCTTAAAGTAAAACTGAACTAATATTTTTCCATTGTATTATGGGTCTTTTCTATGCTAATTTTTTTTTTATTACAACATCTTATGTAGATTTTGACTGCTGCTGGGCATTGAGAAGAGTTTTTAATTGTGCTGGGTGTTCTTTTTCCCTTAGCAGCTAGCGATAAGTTAGAATGGGGCCATGTGTACGAGCAGTTCAGATTTTTCATTCTGACGTGCTCTACCCTGCATTTGTCAATGTCTGAATTTCATCAACCATTATGCTGCCAATTTGTCTAGTTCTGTTTCCATGAAGTTCATCACAGCCTTCTCTTACAAAGACTTACACTAAATAACTTTGGCATCTGCAAATCCTGCTGACCTCATTTTTTTGGTTCTGCCCCTCATTTCTGCCTTTCTGGATAATTAATGAATGTATTAAATACTGACTACAGTACAGATCCTTGGGACATACTAATATTAACCTCCTACTGAACTGAAAATGGACAGCCTAATGAATTAAATTCTCTATGTAAGAACAACAGTGTTGACAGTGAAAATCAGGATGACCTGTGATTTGTCCCTAATCTGAAAGGGAAAAAATCAAACCACCTACAAACAAAAAATCAACCACCCAAAATTCTGCAAGTATAAGCACTTGCAGTTTCCACTGACCTTTATGGGACTTATGAGAAAAACAGTCTACTTGAGGAAAAACCAAAACCAATTAAAAAAAGAGGAAATATCACCTCTGTATACTTGTTTCACTTGCTGTTTACAGAATTGTTGAGCTATCAAACGATGGCTTAAGTATTTTTTCCCCTATGAAGTTGTTAGAAGTGCCTTGGCTAGAATATCCTTGGAACGTCAAAACTTGTTTAGGTATTTGATCCAGAGAGGACAAGGTATAGAATTTATAGCTAATCAAGCCTAAAGTAAAAGACAACCAAAAATGAACTAAACTGATGACTACTACAGCTATAATCATGTTGGCAGGACATGCCTCCTTGTCAAAGTCATTTAGTTTTGTTCTAGATATCAGAAAATTTCTCACATTTCTCTGACACTTTGATACAGTATCTGTAGCAGACATTTCTGTAAGCAAGAAATATATTTGGAACAAACACTACTAAGCCACACAAAAAAGAGCAGTTTCTTAGTGTTCTGCCACTGTTATAAAAACTACTGTTATCAAAACTTAGATGTGTTATAAACAGCAGCAGAATGTTTCAGAGTTATTTCTGAAACTATTATACTTCAGCATGTAAAAAAGTGTGTAATTTATACAGCAGCTTTAAAATACTCTAATTAGTGTCTTCTGAGTACAAATCCTGTTGTTTGAACTGTGTACCAAAGAAGAGAAGAATACTACTAAAACCACTAATGAATATTCACATGCTCTTGAAATGATCCCCCTTTATTTATGAACTTTTTTGAGAGATGAAATTTTACTAGCACAAGGTATACAGGTGTAATTAATAATGCATTTAAATTATCAACATTTTAATAAACTGTATTACTGAGCTAATAGGCCTTTTCACAGGAAGCCATAAAGTTGTTTGGGAAATGTGCCTTGTCTTACTAAAGCTTTCAATATAGGTTCTAGTTAAAAGCAGATTCCTTTACTTAGGTTAGAAGATTTTACAGAATATCTGAAGGCAGATATAGGTTCCTAATATGTGATGCTGAGAAAATTATGGGGGGGGAAAAAAAAAGCATTCTGCCTTTTAAGTCTTATCGGATGCTACCTGCATCATTAGGTACGTACTCACATTTAATCCTCTGTTCTGCCAACTTTAGAAACTAAGACCCAATCTCAAAGATAAACTAGGGGCCTAAACCTAAGTGAAAGTCATCGTAACTGGACTAGACTATACTTTCAGTGGTCATGCCAGTAGGGCAGCATTCAGTGTGTCCTAATTCTTCTCCCTATATCCACCATGGCAATTTAGATGTTTGTTGTTCACTGCAACATCAGGCCAGATAGTACAGTCACATTTACTGTACTCAGATCTGTACAGGAGCTTTTGGCATGCTCAGCAGCTGTGTGCAAGATTTTCAGGTGCCCAGCAAGAGCTAATGCTACTGTCCTGGCTGAACAAAGCCCCAGTCAGCCTCCAAATCTCACCCAAATCATATTTCCAGGCATGATATAGGCCACCTGGGAAACCCAAACATATAGCAGACTGGGAAGGTGGCTGGTATGTTAGATGGGTATATTGAATATCAAGAATGGAATTTCTAGTATAATCTCATGTTTCTTTCATGGGTTTTAGTTGCATGTCTTCAAAATGCGAATAATGGGGGCAGCTGTGAAAGCATGTTAATTAAATACCGGCGAAGCATGCTGTACCAGTGCTAATGTGGCAGTGGAAGATGCAGGACAGAAAGGGCAAAAGTGAAAATGAGGCTTGCATGTAACTAGGATGAGTCAGAGTCAACACAGAAACAAAAATCAGAAAAGGCCAAAGACGTATGCATGTAGAGATGGACACAAGCAGCAAAACTCAGACCTCAGTTTTGAAGGCCATGGAGTTTAGCTTGCTGTGCCATACCTCGCTAGCCTGGGCACAATTTTACTCATGCAAGCTGTGTCTGTGTTTCTGGGACTAGACCTTGAATTGACAAGATTCTGAAAGTATTTTTAAAAAACAGGAGACCTTTAAAATATCTGTCCAGTGTCTCACCATCCTGCAGTGAATTTGTCTCAGTGACACTGCATTTAGCTTTTTTTTTTGTTACAAATCTGCAGTTGCGAATTCATATTGAAGATAACTTTTTTGCTTCAAGAATGGTATCGTTTTTCAATGTTGAATATTCCATTCCCCAAGGTAACTTGATTGGGAGGTGGCCTACCTGGAAAAGTGACCCTGAAAAGAATTAATGAGATTAAATAGAAATCAGTTCACTTCAGAGCAATGTGTACATGATATGTTATATTCTGTTGTATATTGCGGCACCTCCTGCTTTTCTACTAACTTTCTACTGCAGTAAGTGAAATCCCCTTTGGAAGGACTCATCGTACACATAACAGAATTTGTGTTAGGTTTCAAGGTCAGCAAGAAGTGCTGAATTTGTTGTACTTAAGTATATATTAGAATGGAAAAAACAGAATTTTGAATAAAAAATTGTAATTTTACAGTTGAAATGCAGACCATATACCACCAATATACATGGAGAAACACAGAGGAAGCCTGACAGTCTTGCTGTGTAGGCACAGGAGCCCTTGAGATCATTGCCAGTGCTGAGATAAGTGAGGTCAGGACACTACTGCAGGAAGAGAATGGGGAAAACAGAAAAGATGGTGGAATTTAAATTTTCCCATGTTGGTGTTTAAAGCATAGAAAATAAAAAACCAATTCAGAATAGTGTTAACATTTAAAAAGACTCAGAATTATTGTACCTGAATTCCCACTTAAAATTTGAGGTGTACGTAGCATAATTTGCAACCAAGTAACCTTGAAAAGATCACAATTCACTTTCCTTAGTACTATTAACTAACTCATTAAACACATCCACATGCCTATTTATATTAATTATTTTCAAGATTTAAGACTACTGTGTTTTCCTAAATTTCCCAGAGGTATTTAAAGCAGAAACAAAGGTAGGGATTTTTGTTTGTTTGTTACTTGTCTCGTCTTGTGAATTCTCATCACTCATGCATTCATTCAGTTGCTCAGTGAATAGCTCATTAATATGATTTCTATCTGTGTATAAAGGCTCATGGCAAAAGCACTGTTATGTAACAATTTGAAAAGACAGCTATAAATAACCTACTTTAATAACCATAAATTTATATTAGAAAGGTAGATAAACTCTGAAGTGAAAAACGTTTATTTTTATCTGATGTTACTGTTTCATAATCTCAGTGTTATCAGATTCATCCTGAATAATTTAGTAAGGTCTTGGGGTTTTATACTATCTACAAAAGTCTTGCATATCAAATGGATTTATATGGTAGGAACAGAGATTTAAAAAGATCTACATTTCTCTCTTGGGACTCAATCTTACTTACCTGGTACAGATTCAAAAACTCCTGGTGACATCCCTGCCAGACTAGACTATGCAAAGAATGGCAGGTTTGGCCCTTATTTTACTCATTTTCTAAACAGAAATGCTCCTTTCTGAATAATCTGAAGGAAATCAACCTTCACGGAATTTTAAATTTTCCTTATTACCATTAACTGGCTGCCTTAATTTTGGAAGTTTACTGAATTTATGCCTGCCTTTGGCCAAACATCTTCTCTTGGAAGGAAAATGCAGGCAAAACCAAAGTGGGCAGTTTTATAGTTGCTATCAATCCGTCATTATCTCTGTAGAGGATGGTTGTTAAGGCTGAGAGTAAGTTCTCATCAAATCTTCAATAGGCATATGAAGATACAGAAAGTCTAATACAGTAACATGGTAACTACTAGTAGAGAAAGTGATAAAGAAATAATGGAAAAAGGAATGTTGTTTTATGTACTCTGTAAGTCTACGATACCTATTTTAAAATAATGGAGTGTAATGCCCTCTTGTACAGTTCGATCTCTGTAGGTAGGCAGGAGCCGCTGAAAAGAGGCATAATGCAGAGGCAGGAGCCTACCCCATGCACTTCTGGTGGCAGGGTCAGTGCCTAATTAATGAGTTTTGCCAGTCAAGCTTACCAGCTGTGTACATTTGTATGGATGTAAGATCTTCCAATTCATTTTTAAATAATGGATGGTTATGGCCACATGCTCAAATACAGCGATCTGTGAACTACTAATGCCCCTGAGCTTTTCTCTAGTACTAAGGGACACCAGTTGTAATCTTACTCCTCTGTCAAATTGAAGTACCTTTTCATATATCGGACTAATTTAAATACTTCTTTGACTGATGTTTCTTTCATGGAGATATTTTCCAAGGTTCTGCAGTTATGAGGATGGAACCAGACAGCCAGCTAAGCAGGAAAACAGCACAACAATGAAAGCCATGGAGCTGGTCAGCCAGGAAATACATGTAAAGAACTGTACTTTAAGATCAGTGGTGGGTAGGACAGACATAAAGGGTGTCTGTCTTAGGTGTTGTAAGATGCAGCCTGGTAAGAGGGAAGGAAGGTGACCATCTTTCTCAGCAGTTTTTGCAGGATACTATTTTCCTCTTCAGCTTAAACACAGCCAGCATCAGACAGAAAAAGGCCCATCACTGTTATTCTCGCCTTAAGTTATTACTATTCCCAGACCACTTTCTTTCTCAGAGTCTATTAACCTGCCCTTTTCCTCTCCTGCTCAGCCTGGTGTAGCCAGCTCCCCATCTCATCTCAACCACAGCTTCATCCCTAGAGGAACAGCCTTTTCATTAAATGTGTTACTATTATTTGTCAGTCACTCCTTGGACTTCAAATCAAATACGATTTTATTTGAGAGGTTCATGAGCATGACAGCACAGAGTATTTTCCATTGTTGTACTGTGAGCCCTGATCCTTCCAGTTTAATGAAACTGTTCTTACAACTAAATTGTACACAATGCATTTAGCTGCTGATACTACACAGAGCTGGCCCAATACTGTTAACACAGGAGTATAGACATACCTGCAAGGGTTATGGTTGTAACTGTTTTGAGTTAGCTTGACCCAGTATGCTTTAAAATAATCTTCCACACCTCGCTGCCTTATCATTTTTATGGAATTTAACTTCTGAGTTGCAATTATTCAGAGCTGGGGCTTGGGGGGGGAGGGGGGCAGGCGTGATTTGGTTTGTGTTTTGTTGGGGGGGTGTTGGTTTTGGTTTTATTTGTAGAGGAGCATTTTTAAAGGTTTTAAATTATTAGGACATTTAAAAATATTAAATGCCTGAAAATAAAGTCCAGTGTTCCTCAGCCAGATGGATTTTTAGTAATGTTTTTCTTCCTGAAAGAACTCTAGAACCTGAGGTTTTCTTCATTCAAAACTTGTCAGAGACTCAGGCCTCAATCCAGGAAAGCACATCTGTATAACTTTAATATTAATACATGCTCAGTACTCATACCAAGTTGGTTTAGCCTTCCTGAACATGATGAGCCCTGCAAGTCCTTGTACTAACAAAAGATATGAGACACACATATTGTATACCCTTGAGATCTGAGGGTTGTGGAAGCACTGAGGAAATTCAAAGGCAAGACAGGCAAACAGGCACCATCATCATTGTGCCATTCAAATACTTACTTTTTTTTGAACAAGGACTTAAAATTATTTCAATGCAAACAGAAGATCACCTCATGATATACTGATACGGGTTTTTTCTAGCTTTATAAAAAATGTCTTCCTACCAGAAATTGATGAATTTAAAAGATTCAATTCAAGTATGTGTCTCCTTACTTCTTTGGGAATGTTTTCAGATCTTCAGACTAACCAAGCGAGTTCGTAAAATCTTTCAGTAATTCTCCCCCTTTTGTTTTCATATTTCGTTAGAAACATTATCAGCACCTGGTATTTTGTTATTTACTCTGTGTGTATTGATTGCCTCTCTAATCTCCTTAAAATGTAATTCTTCCCCAACTGGCTCAGCTGCTTGGAGAATAACCATTTATTGTTTGCCTTTATCCCTTTCACAATTAAGCAGCTCATTAAAGTACTCCCTCAATCGTTCTATAACTGCATTCTTTGCTACTAAGAAATTTCTATTTTTGTTCTTTATCAGACTTACTCAGGTGTACATTGATATGCGTGTAAAATTATCTCTTATTCCTAATATGTCTATCCTGTTCCAATTCTCTACCATGCCAGATAACCACCCCACCGATCAGAGATATTTTTATGTTCTGTGCACTGGCATTTTACTGCGAGAAGGGATGTGCTGACTCCATACTGGTCTCATCACTGCAGAATGGAAAAAGGAAGTGGAGCACTGCAGCAGCTATGCTAAGTCATCCCATGATTTTAGTAACTTCTCACAGAGCATGGTGCTACACTCTCTGTCTCCTAGCCTGCTCTTCTCTACCCAAAATAATCTCTAACGCTAACGCAGTGCTGCAATGCATGGCTTCCAGTTTAAATAAGCAGAAAATTCGCCTCACAATTTCACTGTGTAACGGAAACTGCAGAGTTGCTAACCAATGTCTCCTGCCTTATTCTCCTCTTACAATCGCTTAGTATGCTTTTGAGTATGTGCTGAAACATATGTCAGACATTTAGTTGCTGTACTTAACTGTCATGTTTCATCAATAAGTTTTAAGGTCCTAAGTGCACTTTGCTGTTCCTTATGAAAATCACTCAAGTCTAAGAAGTATTTGAGAACAACAATAATTTTCCAGTAACACATTGGATACTCATCACCGAACACTGCTGATGAAAGCAAGCAAAGACATATTGAAATTGCAAAATCTACTTTTAAAAGCTAGGAAGCACTGGGATACAGACATTTGCTCACCTCATTCACAGCACGGGACGCGAGGTTCTCATTATCTACTCCTTACCTGCTCAGTTGTAATTATACTAACTGTAAACATATTGTACTGATTTAGTCATGGGCTATTTTATCACATCCCTCCCTAATATCTGAGTCTTTACTGAACTTATCTTCATAACATGCCTATGAAGGAAGTTTACAGATTGATTGAAAGCAAGAGTAAAGAAAAAAAAAAACCCCTCTGTATTTTGAGCAGCAATTTAAGGTGTAGTGGCTTGATTTGCCAGAGCTTTCAATACCATACATCTTTCTGGATCCAGCTCCCAGTGACTTAAATTGCAGCTGTAAAGTTCAGCTCTTCTCTAAATCAGACCACACAATTTCAAGACGTGCATTCCAAAAATGAGTAATACACAAAGAGAAGCTACAGTGAGCAGTGAACTGTCCAGCAGCATATAGTCCTCTGGGATAGAAAATGGAATAGCCTTGCTGAGGTACTGATAAATAAAACACTAGCTGAAGAAATATTAAAAAAAAACAACACCACAACAAACCCAACTCCTGGGTAAATAAAAAGCCCTGTATTAGTTTATTTGCTTAGCATAGAGGAGAATTGGTTATTTTCTATACTACCTAAATTAGAACTGGGTAAACTCTCAGGTGGTGTCAGAGATCTGGACAGCATCTGATCTTCCTGGGCAGAATCTAACTACCTTAATTCCAGGATGATTGTCCCCTTCTTAAAATCCCCCCTCTTGCTGCATATATATACCATCGCTCTGTTGTAGGTAAGGACAGGCAGATCCTCCACATAACAACTTCATTCAGTTACTAGCTTTGATTAATCCAGGAGTGTGATCTTTCCATGAATGGTGAAGAGATCCTACCATTAAACATATGCTGAAACGATGATCCATGTGAATGTATACTGACAACAAGGACAAATTAAGTTGCAATACTTGCCTGGCTTTTGACTTAAAAAATACAATGGTTGTTCAAGACTGTGTTCAAAGTTTCTAAAAAAAGGCAAATTATTAAATATACAGAAATTCTTTCTTATGGAATCATGTTTATCCCTACATAAATCACCAGTTCATTTAAGTCTTCATCAAAAACATCTGTAATAAAGTGAACTGAGTAGTAGGATGCCATCCATTACAAAGTCCAATCACCACCAGGAGGCAAAATATGCATGTTGCAATATGTTTACAAAATATAGGGTAAAAAAAGTCAAATTGAGACTTGTCATTCCTGAATTCAATTCCAGGCTCTGAACAGACTTAAATGATTACCAATCTGTCAGTGACGGTTAAAACGTCCCTCCTTTTTCTTCTTCTTCCTACATTGTCCTACTTCCCGTGCTGTCCCACCACACTTTTTGAGCAATACACAGCAAAAGGTGAAGCTCCCGTTAGGCTGGCTCATGAAATCTAGCTACTTACTGTGCTCCTTGGAGGAGCTCCAAGTGGCTCAGCCCAAGACCGCTTCTGGTATTCACCTGGCTCACAGAGTTCATGTACCACCAAGTTCCTTGTCTTGACGACTTCACCTTTTTCTGCACTTCAGTCTGCCTACCATTTTTGTTTTTTCTCTAGGATACAAAGAGTACAGGAAAATAAGTTGTCTTACTTGAAGGATGTAAGAATACAGGAAATTGGTATTTTTGTAACAAAAAAGTGTTGCTTAGTTGTTAGCATCACTCTAAGTAGTATAACATACACACTGAAAGAGTATAGTAATAGCCATGTATTCGATGGATTTTTTTAGGGTTTTCCGATCCATAGCATTTAATCCATTTAGGGTTGTTGGGTTGTTTTTTTTAACCCGTAGGTCCTATTTTTAAAAAAACACCACCTCACCCCACTTGGCCTTCAGCAGGGCTCGTGGAAGGTGCTGTCCAGGGCAAAGCGAAGGCAGCCTTACACCACGGTCTTCACCCCACGTCCCCAGTGGGGTGAAAACAGCCCATGCTCCGCTTGTAAATGAGGATGAAGCGGCTCTGGTCGGTGACAGACACCATCTTAGGCCGTCAACCATCAGACTTCAGCCGGCCACGCCGCCTGAAGAAAACCCACCTTCCTCCCTTAGCCGCTTACGCTGTTCCAACCTGTCCACGGCTGTCCGCGGTGGTTTGACTTGGCGGACAGCCCT
>NW_010522077.1:0-867 GCF_000687285.1 Phaethon lepturus
ATATGCAGTTCACAGAGAAAGAGAAGTCCAGATCACAAAGTATGAACCAACATAACTGTGCTCATTATGTCTGCTGACGGTTTAGTATAACATTAGCAAAACTTCTGTTCATAGTTTGGGGGAAAAAGATTGTATGTTCCTTGTGCATACCAGTTGAGATTACAAAAGAAACCATTAAAACAAGATTATTATTTTTTTAAATACCCTTTTTGGTACATTTTCTTTTCTTGCTCAAGTGTCCTCTAGAAACAATCACCTGACAGAAACACCAAGCAACAGTTCACGCAGAGTGGATTTTAACCTTTCAAAGATTTAACATCTAATGAATCCACATAAAATTTCTGGAGTACTATAGCTTAACATACAAACTTTAATAGTGTCAGGTTATTTAGAATACTTTGCCTTTGATGCAGAATATTAACTTAGTGGTTGGTGAGAGGTTTTGAATGAACTCTAAGTCTCTCCTTTTGAAAGCTAGTTTTGTATGCTGTAAATTTGGTGCACATCAGTTAAGAGGCATTCTGAAAGGTAAATTCTGGAAGAAGTAATAGCATAATAAAACAGTCTATGTAATGATACGCTGGACATAATTAAACACTAGCCCAAGAAAGCCTCAAAGCTGAGGCAGCACTATCTTCTTGATCAAAACCAGCAGTAACCTCATGAAAACACCAACATAAACCTTTATCCTTTCTTCTTCTATGGGTGAGATAAAGGGAGAGCTGCATTTATGCCAGACCTAAGGCTTCACTGGGGCAAACCACAGTTTTTGGTCAATTCAATTTTTCAGCTTTGCTTGGTTAAAAGGCAGGCAACATCAGATAATTATGGGTCTAGATCTGAGATAATGGCTGGGGGGGGGGATGG
>NW_010522077.1:898-1389 GCF_000687285.1 Phaethon lepturus
GCGAGGTGTACCGGCAGCTGAGCAGCATGGCGGCAATGAGCAATGGCTGAAATTACATAAAAGCCACCTCTCAGTGAAGAGGGAGCATTTCTGACTAAATGATGGAAAATGGCTGTCTCTTTTCAGAGTGCTTCTGAAGCTAGAGAAAAGAGCATGAAAATAATAGGGAATTCAAGGGTGTTCACTCTACCTTGGGAGAAAATGAGGAAAAATAAGCTCAACTGCTTTATTTAAAGAAACAGAACAGCTGCATGGATACTCTGAAGCACAGAGGAGGACAGTGAAGGATGTAGAACTGTCCTGAGCTCTGGAAAAGGTGGACGGAATCGCCAAAAAAAAAAATGACCAGGACTATTAGCTTCCTGTCTTTGATGTCTATTCTTGTCTTTCCAGGAGCATTATGGCATTCATGAAGTGAAAATCATGCTGGAGCCAAGGTCAGATAAGGTTGATACAGCCTGTTTGTCGTGGTTTAGCCCCAGCCGGCAGCT
>NW_010522078.1:0-4333 GCF_000687285.1 Phaethon lepturus
CCCACGGCGTCGTTTTCTTCACTGAAGCCCCCCGGGCCCCGGCAGTGCCGCCTCCATCGTAAGCACCTGCCCGCTTCAAGGACAAATGGGTGCGGGCAAAACAGCTCGGCCTGGAGAAGCGTGGGTCACTGTTTCCACCGTATCCCGAATAAAGCTCTCGAGTCACGACTCTCGCCTTTGAGCACGGTGTGGGGAGAGGGGCTAAGGCTCATCCCAAACAGCTTTCTGAAGAACTAGAACGAACGTCCCCAAAACCGCCTGGCAGCTACGGCAAACGAAAAACGGGGAAAGCCTTGCCAAATCACTTCACTCTCCCAGACCCGTGACGGGGTAAATTTTCTCTTCCTATGGCCACGGCTAAGCTGTTAAACGCGCACGGCCTTGCGGTTTGTATTCTGAGCCCCCGAGCTGTGACAACAGTGCCCAGGAGTAGCAGTCTCTCCCCGTGGGCTCTGCGCCGACATATGCCAGTGACTCACTCAGGTGCTTGCCAAATCATTAGAGCATGAATACCTAAAAAAAAAAAAAAGGCAAACAGCCCAATAGCAGATTCTAAGGAATAAAGAAGGGACACCAAAAAGAACCAAACTGCATCAACACTCCAGCCAGCTTCCCCCTCCTCACAGGCCAAACCATTCGTCTGAACTGGGAGGCAGCGTTTTATCACTTAGAGATTGCAAGTTCGATTGCAGTCTAGTCTGATGGCTGGCTGGATAATTTGTCTCTCAGCTCAGAGAGAAACGATGGAAGTCAATTTGACAGCTGCGAGGCTCCCCAAGGATTCCAGACCCAAAGTGCATAGAGCAGTGACAGACACAGCAATGCTCTGAATATCAATGAAGCTCTGCCTGGGAGTAATGCTGAGGCAATACAAATTGCACATGTTCAGCTGGAAGGTTATCACTATCATTATAGTTATTAATTATTGTTATTATTACTTCTATTATTACGACATAAAAGGAGCCAAAAGCACCTCTCGGTCTCATAGAAAACAGATGAGTTCCCAGTTCTAACCCACAGGCTGCCCTCCATTTCATGCAACCGTATCGACGTAAGCGGAGCTACAGAGGGTTAAGAAGATCCTGCACCGTAAAAAGCTACAAAGCTTTCCACTGGTTAGAAGAGGAATAGTATTTGGTCTGAGGTCAGGGAAGAAAGTGACTCATTTGGACCCAACTTTCCTGTGGCTTGTACAGAGCGCTGCAAGTGGAAACTCTCCCGCCTTCTCTTCTCACGGTGCTGGTAGCTGCCCTGTAGATCTGTAAACGATTAGACAGGATGCAAGGCAAGGAAGATGGGAACCAAGGTGAAAGAACGGCAGTATGGGCAGTTCTCCTGGCGTGCGTTCAGAGCAACGACACAAAGCTATTGAGCTGGTAACTGCAGAACTTACAGCAGAATTTGGCCATCCATATCCATCAGACCGCAGTTTATTAGCTTAAAATAATAACATACAAGTCCCTATCGCTTGTTTTGTTGGGTGGGTGGCAATAAGACTGAACATTCTTTTCTGTCTCTTGCAAATACAGGTGATGTTACGTGAAATCCAATTTAGATTCTTTGCTTATTCTAACTTCTTATGATTTCTTGGGAAGTCTTGGGCAGTTGGCTCAAATATCTTTAAAGTTGAAGCCAAACGCAGCATTTGGAAAGGAAAAAAAAGAGAGAGAGAGAAAGAAAAACACCTCTAAGCAAAACAGCTTTTTTTCCCTCATATTCAAAACTATTCTTTTTTTGCCATTAGAGAGAAGAGAGGTCAATTAAAGAAATATACTAGAACCTGCTTACATAGCAAATTTATTCCTGAAAAATAGATTTACAAGGGAAACTAAGCTCAGTAGCAACACCATCAATTCAGTCAGAAGAAGCACAATTGTTTGGTTAAAACTATGGCAACTGTACAGATACTAACATGCAATCCTGCTTTATTAAATCAACCCTCTAGTGAATCTGTTATCACCATAGTAACACTGTAGTTATTACATGGAAACATGTTGAACTACAGTTTGATATTAGCATCTGGTTAGCATCTGCACAGTTTCTTATTCACATTACTAAAATTATAATCCAGGCAGAGAAAAACCTTAAGTAAAACTATAGCTTTAAGGCCAAGCCCTAGTCTCAGGTGCATTATATTTAACATACAGGTCCACAGTGTGTACCCTATATCTGGATTTATAATTAGGGTCTTGGTGTGGTATTTAGAAGTTAGTTTATGTATCTCCTAGGATGCAAATGCACACACGCTGTGTTGTTCATAATAATATCCATGCAAAAAAATTGCAAAACCATATGATAATTGCAGCTGACCTCACAAGGGCTCTCCAAAGCAACCCAGGTTGCAGAGACTGCTTCAAACATTTCAAAGCTCCAAGCAGTTTCAAATAGAGCTTGTTTTATTCTTATTTATTTTAAGCCACCTGCCACAACATTTTTCCTGTCTTCTTCCTCCCACATAAAGTGTGGCACTTTGTATTCAGGCCAGTGCCATTTTGTGAATAAAGTTAGGAATTTTGCAATCTGAGAAAAGTGATAGGTTTAAGGGCCAAAGATCTAAACACAGTTGGGATGAGAAGTGGCTGAGTTGTATCACTAGAAAGAGATATTCCTGGGTTAAAAAAAAAAAAAGAAAAGAAAGAAATAAAATAATGGGTTTCTTTTGGGCTAATAGTAGATTGTGATACACTGTTTCTGCTCCCCACAAGTTTTTAAAAAGCACAGTTACATTTCCTTTGCCACAGAAGCCCCCATACTTAAATTCCCAGTAATCAAGTTTCTAGATTTTATATATAGAAGATGGAAACTAATAAGTATTCTCCCAGTTATTAAAACATAATTTCTTTTTTGCAGGATGTAGCATATAGAAAATATAAGATGGAACGAAGCGCTGCACACTGTTCAAAGTATGCCTGTCCTTGCCTGGGCAAAGTTTGCTGTTCATTGTCATGCCAAACACAAAGATGAACAATTTCAAGAAAGTCAGTAAATTGAAACACTTATTTTCTCAATGTGTCTTTAACCAATAGAATAAAGTATCAGAAATCAGTAGAAATAATCATACAAGTAAAGCCTACAATATCAAATTAATTATACAAACAACAGGAAAAAAGTGTTGTATAATTTTCATCCAACAGTTCGATTAGCCTATCTGCATTCCCCATACGTCTTCCTTCTCATACTCCTAACTGGGTATTACACCATACGAGAAGGCAGCACGACAAAGAAACAAGTGGGACAGAAGAGAATAGAATTTATAGTAACAATCTGCTGCCTTAAAAACCACCATATAAAACCAGGTATCTTTTTTTCACTTGCACAGTCTTAACAAACTTACCCTCTACCCAGCTGAGTATGTTTAGCTTCACTCATTACAAACAACTGACCTGCTATTCCTGCCTGATCTCAGCCATGTAATGTAGGCTGTCTTGTAAGGAATACAGCCTGTGCAAAGCAGAGTAAAAGAAAAAACTAGCACTCACAAGACAGGTTGCATCATTTTCTTTTCTCCTCAATACCTTAAAGATCTCATAAGCAAGAAAACATAATTGCATAACAGCTGGGTATTACTTCTGGATAAAAAGTATGCCCAATGCTTTTTTTTCAGAAAAAAGAAACAGTTTTCAGAGACCATATACCACAAACAACTGGAATAGGTGGCATTTCATTCCTCTCCCACCACAGAAATCTGTTACGTTAAAGATTTCACTGCATGTTATGTTGCAAAGGCAACATACATGATCCCTGTATCATTAAATGGGCTAACTTGCTACTACCCTTGAAGGCATGTAGTAGATGTAGGATAAATTACAGCTAAATAGCTGGATTAAAATAAGCACTATCTTAATATTCCAATTTTCAAGAAAACCAGAATATTTTGACTGGGTTGCACCTATCCTCCACTTCTGTAATGAGGTAGAGTACGTGGCAGGTGGCACAGGATTAAGTGCATAGCTTTTAAAATTATTTAAGTAGTTTTAATTGTTTTATCTCAACCTGTAGATAATACTTAGATTTTCAAGAGCACACAGGTACCTACCTGCCACCAAAATCAGTGGACCACAAGATATTCCGGGTGGTCTCAAAAATCCTGCCAGATACAGCAGCCTTTCTAAAAGAGACTAGTACCTTTTAGTTAATCCAGTCCTATGCATTTGCCAAGTAGGAATATATTTAAACAAGTTTTTTTTAATACTTTCATGATCATAGCTGTCTGAGGTTTCAACAGTTACTTGTTGAATATCGGTAAGGTTCACAGTTTCAAATCTGACAGGAGACAAACTGCTGCCAGAGCTTGCCCTGCCTTCAGAATTCAGAAAAATGTTCTTCCCTCCCC
>NW_010522078.1:4364-42244 GCF_000687285.1 Phaethon lepturus
CCCCCCCAATTTTTCTTCTTTTTCCATCTGCTATCATGGAAGTTTTGATGGAGCTTATGGGAAAGATAGAAGAATACTTGAATTCATGAAGGGTAGAGCCATGAGGCTTTTGGATCTTTCTAGAGGGTGTCCATTTACATAATGCAGCATACGCTGTACTTGCATAGCCCAAAGAAAGTACTGTGGCTACAGCAGCTACAGAGAGCTCAAAGGGGCCTTCTAGGTTCATACGTAAGTCTAGACAGCATCTTCAAGGGCACTTAGTCCTGTTTCCTATATAATCCAGGCTAAGCAGTTCCACTCAGTAATTACTGGCCACTGAAGTAGTTACTCTTCCCAGCTGTGTGAGTGAAAATGAGCAAGCCTTTGTGTAAGCCGTATGGGGGGAAGGAGTCTCTATTGCTTAACTACCATAGCAGGTGAAGCAATGCTGGCACTATTTTGGGATATTAACATTACTATTGTTTTACATACACTTACTTTCTGCAGTCTACAGTAAAAAGCACTATTTTGGCTCAAACTACTGCCACAAACTGAAGTCCAGTGCAATAGACAACAACTAGATACAAGCACAGAGCAGCATCCATTGTGACCAGCGACTTTGAAAGAGTGCATTTTTGTTAAAAAAAAAAAAGTGCCAGCACATAATTAGAAAGGTAGTGGAACAAAACACCACCACTAAGGGCAGACAAACAGAAACAATGACAATTAGGAAAGGGATTAAAACCTGTAGCTTTTTTGTGCTTTTAGTCACATGGCAGGTTTATAGATACTCTTTCTCCTTAAATACAGGTTCTGTAACCCTCCTGCCTCCCACATGAAGCGACAGGCTAGAGCTAGTTAAAGACATGATTCTTCTCTTCATCGGATAAGGATGAGAAGCAGCTTTGACAAACATGACAGAGTTAAACCAGTAAAAACTCAACCTAAGAGGAGGTCAGACCCTATGCTTTACTTAGGAATTAGTTACTTATGCAACTCAAGCTCAACTTACCTAACACACACAAACTCTCTGCAAGAAAAACACATCACTTCAGACTTACTATGAGGTGAACCAGGTGAGGTCAGTAACCTGCTAGGGCTGATCCTGCCTGGCTTACTTCATGGTAAAACTGAAGTGCTATGTGTTCACTGGACTTTTCTTCAGCGTGGCTCACACACAGTGGTTACCCTAAGGTTATTTCTTGCTTGCCCCCTTTCTTTTAAACAGGAAGAGAAGCCCAGCAAGGACCCACACTGAGCAGCCACATCTCTAAAAGTAAAAAAAAAGATACCTCATACATACCCCTACTTAAGCAAAAAGCAACACCATACCAGGATTGATCTTTCGCTGCTTCTCATCTCACTCTGATCTCTGGTGTTCCCCTCCCCACTATTCAGCTCACCTTTCAGGAGAAACTGCTGCTTCCGAGTGGCAATTTCATAAGCACCTGTGAGAGAACTTAATTGGAACTAATTATCTGTTGGTTGTCTGGGACCTGAGGAGTCACAGCAATTACTTCAGTCAAGAAACAACCTGGGGGAGGGCGTTGCTTCTTTTCAGAAGAATGAACTAAGCTACTCCCTAAAGGAAAGTTCTTAAAGAGATGGAACCTGTCAAATACAAGTTAACTACAAGTCAGTGAAATTACTGCAACCAATGATTTATTATTACCATTAATAATCACACCTCTAACAGCAATATGTATATGCTCACCAAAAATAGGTCTTCTTATGCTAGTTTTGATATGATTACGGAATTTTTTGTTACCAACATACACATGGCAGGCACTGCCATTAAGATACATAAGCGAAGGGAATAAGAAGATAGCAAGCAACCTTGGATAATCTGGGGCATGGGATTAATTGGGAGTTATTTATCTACATGGAGAAAAAAGGAAAGGCAAAGGTGAGAGGTTAAAGAAAGGGGGAAGCTTAGTAGAAAAGGCTGTGAGTTGCAAGAAATAGTTGTGAGCCCAAAGCAGAAAGAATTCAATGAAAACTGCAGAAAATTCTATGGTGATTTATAACTGTACAGTTCTCATTCTATGAAATAATGATAACTGAAATTAAGTCCTCTTTCAACACTACAGGACATTTCCTTTGTGATGGAGATGAATCCCTTAAGAACTGTGAGGAGAAGCATGACGCACAGTGAAATATTACTGGTTTAGCCGAGAGAGAGCAACATCAACTTTGTATTATATGTTTGTCTGTGTAGCACAGGTGCATTTTAAACCAGTCTCCCAGGAGATTTGCCTAAGGACAGACTGCTGCTGTATAAAAAGAAAAGAAATATGTTTAAGTAAAAGCAAAGGTAAATTTGGCTGGACTGCTGCCTAATGGGAGAAAAAAGGAATAATACAATTTTTTAAAAGCAACTCTCCAGAGGCTGGCTCCCCGTAGTTAGAAGTCCCTGCAGCACACATGCTTGAGAAGATGCAAGCCAGGTATTTATTTTCAATTCTGTTGAAATGTAAAAAAAAAGAAGATAGCCCTCCTGGAAGCATAACTAACTAGTTCAGGACAAAGCAAAAAAGCTTACAGAGTACACGGTTTTAGGAGCAGCCAAGGTAGAGGCTGTAAGTGGATGATATCAAGAAGCATTAATGCAATCTTTACACTTAGCAACTACATTCTTAAATCAATTGAGCTCTGACTTCAGTGTCTGGAGAATCAAGGAGAAGATGACCAAAGGAGGAGACAATGATGGTATTCAGTGATGGAAAAAAATGCCAGTGAAAGGAATAAAACTGTGAATACATTTTTAGGGCAGGAGTTGTTTTGATGGAGGCTGCCTGCGTCCCTGTTGATTATGGCTGGATGACAATAGGCAAGATTCTCTTCAGATTCAAAATATTAGCCAGATTAAATTTCCTCAGAAATCAGCAGCATCTCCTTGACAGCAAACTAGATAGCAGTTGATGAGGTCTTACTCCCAGCACGCCACCTGAGGAAATCAGAGGGTCTAGCCTTTCCTCTTTCCTTCAACACCGGATGAAGTCATTCTCTAACAGCTGACAGTTAATAAGGTCCAAGAGCCCACAGGGATTCACTTAGCTAATGAGAGTTGAAGAATTGGGCTTTGTACGTAGCTCTGAGAATCTTGCTGGGTAAGACCCTATATGTTTGAAATCAAAAAGCATGGCTGTGTTTCATGGTAGACTGCATCATTAAAGTTTTTTGTCATGCCTTCTGTCTGCTAGGTAATCTCCGTTAAACTCACCAAAAACTTTTGATAAAATCCACGCTGAAAGCAAAGAACAATGAGGAGGAGGAGAAAAGGCCAATTTTAACAGCTTATGTATGACTTCCCATAAAATCCACAGTTTCCCTTTCTGCATAATTTATACAAAGACCTTGAAGATGATAAATTAGGGGAAAGGAAATCAAAGATTATTTGCATAAAATGGAAACAGAAAAAATAGAATTATACAGAATACATTATATTCTACTCCAAGGAAATTCACAGACCTGTTTCTATAATCTTGGGAAGGGAGCCAAAGACAAGTGGAAATACACAGAAATATTTAAACCGTTGATCTTACTGGGAGGTTACACTGGTACCTTTTATCCCCCTGGTATCCAGATGTTTCAGAAAATACCCAGAAGTGAAACACTTACAGGTTTCTAGGAAATAAAGTGGGGAATCATTCTCTTCTTTCCCTTCCAGCCTGCTGTCAAGCTATCTATCTAGCTTCCAGTGCATGCATGTAAGTTCTCTGTAGTAACGCAGAGAGCCTGCCTCAGGCTTTTGATCTTAGATCTTACAAAAGCCACGCAAAGGTGGATGGAGTTGGCAGTTGAAAAGGAGCATCCTGAGGAAGAAAACGTGTGTTGTGGCAATTGCTGCAATCATGTCTGGGGTGGCACTCCTGAAAGAGAACAGTTGTGTCAAGGAATGCTGTGCTGCTGGACAATACTGTGTTTTTCAGAGGAGAGGTAAGGGGAGCATTTTGACAATCTGCACTTTTAAGACCTTGCGTACAGCGATGTTGGAAACGGCGGTACTTTCGTGATGGCTGATGTCATGCCTTTACAGACTTAGACCTAGTGCTTCAATTACATACACAACATTATTGCTCCAGCGTTGCCTTCAGAAATCTAACTGCAGTGGCCCAAATGCTAGATGCAGACCCCAATCTGTAAAGCATTACAAACACACTCCAAGATATTATTTTAAGTACAACTGCTAAGAGGTTAGAATTACTGTACCCTATTAACTACAATCTGATGTGCCTTCTTGAGACAGATTTCAACGAAGAAAAATCCTCTGACAACCCCCGCCCTCTTCCAACATGAAAACTGGAGCATGCCTCTTTAAAACTAGCCTATTTAGGCCACAGATGCTAAATGAATTCAGCAGACAGACGGAGTAATGGAATGTCAGTGTTCCAGTCTGCTGCCTTGAAGCAATAGGGGTTTTTTTATTATTAATTTCTCCTCTCATTTTCCAATGCTGCCTCTGGGCTCCATGCTTTAGATGCAGTATTCTTGTCAGTCTCGCTAACCCAATTTGGAAATAATTAAATTTTAAAATATTAAAGGGATTATAAATACTTCCCACCCCACCTCCCCCGCCCCATTCCCTTTTATGCTGTCCCTCTAAAACTGCTGAATTTTGCTTCAGGACTTAAAATGTGTTACTGCAGAATCTGATTTGTTACTGCAGTTTCCTTTGCAAGGGCTGGAGAATTTCTGAAGGGAAAAAAGCCCTGAGTTAATTCCAGTAAAAGGTGCCCAGGAGCTTTATGAGATAAAGAGCTTTCTGCCATTCTGACATCTTGGAACCTGATCTCACTCTCGTTTAAATTAATGTTAAGACTCTGAAATTCTTAGACCGGAAAGGTTTTTGAGTCACATATGAGTCCTCGTAACGACACCAAAAAGGATATAGTTTATCATAGGATCACTGAGGTTGAGATCATCTAGTCCAACCACCCTGCTCAAGCACGGTCAGCTAGAGTAGTTTGTTCAGCACCACGTCCAGTTGGATTTTTAATATATCCAAGGATGGAGACTCCACAACCTGCCTGAGCAACCTGTTCCAGCGTTTGACTATCCTCACAGTAAAAAGCTTTTTCTTGTGTCTAGACTGAACACAAGAAGTCCATTTCTTTCTTGTACTAGGGAGCCCAGACCTTGACAGAGTACTGCAGATGCGGCCTCACCAGTGCTGAGTAGAGGGAAAGGATCACCCTCCTTGAACTGCTGGCCTTCCTTGAACTCCTCCTACGGCTGGTGCCCAGGATGATGTTGGCCTTCCTTCCTGTGAGGATGCATTGCTAGCTCATGGTCAGCTTGTTGTCCACTGGGACCCCAAGATTCTTCTCTGCAAAGCTGCTTTCCAGCCAATCAGCCCACAACGTGTACTGGTGCCTCAGGTTACGGCTCCTTGGGTGCAAGACTTTGCACTTCCTTTTGATGACCTTCATGAGGTTCTTCTTTGCCCAATTCTCCAGCCTGGGAAGGTTGCTTTGAATGGCAGCATCACCATCTGGTGTGCCAGTCACTCCTAGCTATCATCTGCAAAGTTACTGAGGGTGAAGTCTTTCCCATCATCCAGGTTATTAATGAAGATGCTGACCACTGTTGGCCCCAGTATCAACCCCTGGGGTACACCACTACTGATTCCTGCGGGCCCAGCCATTCAGCCAGTTTTCAATCCATCTCAATTTATCATAACTAGATTATTTTTACGCTCTCTATTATGTAAAGAAAATAACTGAAACTTGGCACTGTCCCTATAGATAGTATCCTACTCTAGAATACTATCATAATCATCAGAGCCCTTTGCTGATACAATTTTAGGCCTCACAGATCCCAGATATCCTCACGGATACAAATGTACTCTTTGCATTTTAGGGCTGTGAAGATGGAGGCAGAAAAGCGACATAACTTGCCAAAGATCAAACAGCAAAACGAAAGGCAGAACGGTAATCAGTCCTAGGACCCTGTCACACAAACCCTAGAAAACACACCATCACTGTAGTATATGGCTGCTTCAAACTGCCCGCAAACTACAAATACATGCTTGACAACTTTTTCTGTGTGGTTAGGCCAGCATGAGACAATAAAGGGTGTTCTAGTTGTTGCCTTTATTATTTAAATAACAAACTTCTAATTTAACTAGGTGTAGTGAACTTTGGCATCTAGCCTCAAAAAAAAGAGGAAAAATCTCATTAGCCCTTGTTTATAAACCTGAGATAACTGATGCCAAAATTTTCAAGCTGCCTTAGCATCTACACCATGTCAGAATCCAGACCCCTGTGTTTTGTTTTTAACATCTGTGAGAAGCATCCAGATTTTCCAAAGTCCAAAACCAAGTATGTCTCAATGAGAACAACACATATGTCCCCTCATTATACCCTATTTTTTGAGAACAATACAATTTCCCTGTTCACCTTGTGCTAATGGATAAAGCCTGAAGCTCTGGTTGCTGAATATCTGGACACTTACACAGGCGTATAGATTTTTAAGACTGGGAAGAACAGTCTCTGCCGTGTGTGTAGCACATCTCAGACATTACCATCAGGTATTTTCTTCTTTTTATGTGCCCCACAAATAGATTGTGTAAGTATGTATTTACAAGTCCTAAAATGGAAGCTGAATTATTCTGATAAAGTGCCTGCAGCTCTGACTACTGGGATCTTTTAAAGATAGCTTTCCAGGTTTAGAAAGGCAAAGTCGCAATGTGAGTCTCACAATAGATGAAGCTTTCCTAACTCTCAGGCTTGCCCTTTTGTGGGTCCAACATGCTGCTATTATTTTAAAGCTACATCTGGAATAGAGCCTACAAAAGAAAAGATGAGACCATTACCAACTTATCTCTGCCATCTTTGTTCCACATTTCCATCTTGAAAGCATTCTGTTTCGCTTCAGATCTTTCTGGGTTACCAGTGGTTTGTTTCAACAACTGTACTCCAGACCTCACTGAGACTCAACCAGTCATTTTTGTTTATGGCTTCTATTTCCTGTGTATTATTCTCACTGATTGCATTTCCCAGTTCACGCCACATCTCGGATGGAAAATAAAACGTGGGGGTAACAAAGGGAATCCAGTGCGTCACACATATTGTGTGTAACACATAAGCTGAAGTTAACTGGACCATGAGAATGGCTGTCTAGGAACTTAGACTTACTTTTGCCTGGAAAGGAGTCAGCAGAATCCAGTCTAACTCAGGTTCGTCAAATGATTTAGATGCAAAATCTTGAAACCACTGAGAAAAAAACACCCAAAGAAACAAGGTCACCAGACTACTCCTAAAACTCTGGGGACGTATTAAAGAGGGCAGATTTGTGGTTTTTCATATCCAGAAAATGAAGTTACAGGATGTGGAAATCATTTTACATTGAACATGGGCAGGGCTTAGCGACCTGGATGCTTCAGACAAGATACCAGTCAAGAGGTCACTGAGAATTGATACGTATAAAGATGTGTACATGATAATATTATCTGAACCTGAGTTACAGTGAATTACAGCTTGTAGTTTATACTGGAGCAAAACCTATTTGACTTTTTTCTCTGTTTTACAATATTGAGGAAAGTAGTTTGCTTTGGGCACCAGTACTCAGAAGAATATAGTTCTGTTCCTCATTCAAGCAAAACCACTAGGTACTATTGGGCAAGTAACATTATACTGCACTTCTAGAAAAGCCAGACACTGGTATGCACCCTGTAATAACTGGAAATGTTGTCTATCCAGCATTTCTGAAGATGACGCCTCTGTAAGTCTGTCTACCTTCCATAAAATAATTGTTGCTTTGTGAGAGGATACAAAGATACATTCTTTAGACTACTTGAATTTCTCAGTTCTCATAGAATCAGTGACTGTATATGAATCACCGTTATACTGAATGTTTAGGTCAGAGAAAAGCATGAAAACCGACAACATAGTATGTAAAATTAAGGGCATTCTATCCATTTCTCTGTGCCACGTTTTTCTTGGGGGTACTTCTAATTAGTAAATCTTCCTACATTGTTTATTGTTTTTTGAGAATCAGTACAGTTGGATGTTAAAGGAAACAGGTTTTTTAGTCAGTGTAAATCATCTGCATTTTTCAGAATAATTTTATTACATGACTTAGGAGAGGAACAAGCCTCAGTTAAAGTGGAAGTGCAGAGAGCAGCAGTGGCGGCATCAAAGGGACAGGAAGACTACACAACGTTATTGTAGGATTATGCAGTTGTAAAAGCATGAGCTAGTCTGTCTTGAAATAAAGGAACTCCTAGCTCAGAGTCCCTGGTTAGGCGTATGACAGATACCCATTTTTCTGCATCAGGCAAAGAAAGGATCCATAATACAGTGAGCTATAGTTGGGTTGAAGAAAAAAGCTTTTAAAAGATAGCAAGTGGTGCCATACGTTTTCATTATGGAGCACGCTATGCAAAGATCTGGGTAGTCAGCTCCCACCAACCATCTGGAGAGAGAAGTCACTCAAATTTAAGTGCTGAACCTGCTGTGGTAGACAATCGGTGCCAGTGAACCACTCGCTACTCTCCCCCTGTCTGTTTTCCTGCCTTTTGCCGCAATAGAGCCTTAAAATAAAATAATCTGGCTACCACTTTCCAAACACCCGCTTCCAAACACCCCAGCTTCCATCTGCAGAGTGCAATTCATTCATTGGACAAAGTGGGCCACTTCCACCGGAAAAGCTATACTGAAGGTCTGACCAAAAGGCAAATGCCGTAGAAAGGAAATAACATATAAAAAACCTGCCTCTTCTTGACTGAGCTTCTCATGGCCCCATGTTAAACCCTAATTTCTGGTTTGTGTCTCACTGATTCCTCCCCAGTGCTTAATGTCTCTTTTGACTCCTGTTAAAAGCTTCCTGGGGCTGAGATCTTGGGAACCCAGCAAGCTCACTGGGTTTGCCTTATGAAAAGTGACTTTAAGTGCCAGGGAGGGTTTAGCAGCTTTGAAATAAAAGGAACTTTTGACCATGTTGCCATAAATTGCTTTGTTGCCTGTAGTCAGCAAGAATCAGTTTGAAGACTTCTGGAGCCTGAGGGTATCAATTGCTTTGTTTTTTCCCTCTATCAGATCTATCCTCCAGTGACTTGTGTTACACTGCAGGCTGCTCTGGGATGCTCAGCAGATGCTAAATGGGGCACAAGAGACATACCAAGCCTCTTGGCATGTATATATTTTAAAATCAAATAGGCAGACATGGGCAAAAGAATCTGTGATGGTGAATCAAATGTTCCTAGCTTGCTCTGTTGTATGCAGTCATCCTGCCTCCCTGTAGGAGTAGACAGTAACTGAGTGACTAAAGTCTAAATAGCTTGGGATCAAGTGCTATAAGCCTTACTCATATAAGCACCAGTTCCAGTGGGCTCACTGGGACAGCTTGTATTATAGCAGGTCATTTCATGGATGAAGGCCTATGAAGAATATTTGTAGGTGGGAAAAATCTAATGAGAATAGAATAGAGATTATGTCAATTACAGAAACAATTTGGTGCACATCATCTGTGAAGAAAAAACAAATAGGATATGGAGTGCTGTTTCCACAATAGCAGCTCCTAAGCAGAAGAAGGAATACTGAGCATTTTAATAACATTGGGATGCTACTGATGCTTTTGCTCCTTTGAACTTGTCTGCATGCACAAATTGCACAGAATTAACCTAAATCAGATAGGGATACCGGTAGCAGTCTTACCTATCATAACTTTTTCTAAAAAGTAAATAGGAAAAAAGACAAATGAAGAAAGATGAGCTTGCTTCATTTTAACAATTGACTGGCTAACTGAATATCTACCTAAAGGTAGAAGAATAAAGTCTACTGGGAAAAAACCTCTGGTATAAATGAAACATTCGTGAAAAAGAAGGTGACATAACTGAAACATAAATAATTAACAATATGTACAGATGCCTTATTTGCTGTAAATTGTCACCTACAGAGAATGTTGTATAGACAAACTGAAGCATTCAAAAAGCGTAACATATTTTAAAAATTTGGATCTCTGCTGCTGAAGTGTGAGAGCTGCTTAGCAAAGCACAGTGAAGGCCGGTCCAATGATTACAACTCTAATGCAGCAGCTGGGAGAGCTGTATTCACTCTCCTTTGTCAACACAGATCTTCCACATAAGCTCTGCCAACTGATTTAGCTTTCTCAGGGTGTCAGATTCCTATCTAAGATGCTGAAAGAACAATTCTCTCCTATTTAACAAGGATAAAGAGTAGGTAAATACATTATAGATTGTGACATAGTCAGGCACTATAGTGGTGAGGATCACGAAAGCCCCTGACACGTCTCGGAATGTTACTCGCTTGACAGCATGTACTGAAGAAATGGTAGAATAAGGTTATCGGAGTCCAGCATTCTGTGCTCTAACGCCACCAAAGAGAACATGCTTGCTGTAAGAAGCCCAGTTTCACATATCAGAAGTTTTTCACAATTGGTTAATATTTTTGGTTCTGGAGCTTCAAAGTCAATAGATCTCATATGTATTTCACCAGTAGTAATAGTAGCTGATTCAACTACAACTATGCAAATGAACTCAGGGACAAACCATCGGCCTAGAACTCCACTGAAGTCAGTACAGCTTTAGGAAGTAGCTACCCTAAAAGACCGGTTCTTAGTAAATCAATTCCTGCTTGGAATGACTTCATGACTGTTGTTCTTTTTTCACTTCCATTACATCCTCACAGAAGGACATCAACTTGCCTTGTGCACTGGCGGAAAGTTACAGCGTGACAGCAGTGAGTAGCGGTCCCGGCTTGCTGCTGCTGCTGCAGTGGCTGGCTGGCTCCATGGCTCAGAAACATGTGCAGCTCCTATTAATAAAACAGTGTGCACTGGTGGAACAATGCCAAATTGCTCTCATCTCTGCATTTCCTAATTTCTCCTGCAGCCCTCGCCCTCCAAACAGGAACAAAGATCTCCCCTGTCTAGTGTTGCTAGCTGTGGAAAGGGGCTATTAATTACTCAGCATGTTGCTTTGATGAAGGCAGCTTGTTGGGAAGCAAACCAGTCTCTTGCGTGACCACTAACCCAGCCCTTCCTCTTCCTCCCTCTTCCTCTTCCCTGACAGCAGACAGATGCTGAGTTCATGGGCCCAGGTGCATACACACAGGAAATAACTGCAGTCAGCGTCTCAGACAGCAGCCGCCGGGAGGTCTCGGTAGGATTAGGCTTGGTTTCTGTGTGAAACAAGAATGAGACAAGATGACAGACATAGGTGCTCATTTCCTGTAGAAATGTTGTACAGTAGCAGTTGTCCTTAGCCCCATGAATGCAGGGCCGGGCGTCTGCCCAGGAAAAAGAGGTGCAATTAAATAGTGGGATCCATGCTGCTGTCATGTACCCGGTTCTGAACATTGGACCTTCACTCTTCACAACATGGAAAGTTTAAGTGGAAAGAGAAACTCTGAAAAGTTTACAGGAAATGGGAGAAACGTGTAGTGTTTAGGGAGGAATGAGCTGGGAAAATCCAGAAACTGCAAGTCATGGACAATTAAAACCTGATTTAGGCTTTCCTCACTGTTTGCTCAGGCAAACTTTCCAGGGAAGTCAAGGCGACTCTGCCTTAGTGAAGAAGAAGGAACTATACCTTTGACAAATGGTGACACTACCTTTTTGCAGGGAATTTTCCTAGAGGAGAAAAGCACACTGTAAATAATAATAATGTTTCCTGAGAGGTTATTGTGCATTCTGCTGAGAGAGAAATGGAGACACCAAGGTGCTATGACTTCCCCAAGGCCCCACAAAAATCTAGGTGTCCTAACATGCACCTCTGTGTATTAGCTAGTAGTGAAACCTTTTTTTCATCACTGCTGACGAAAGACCTTCGCTGCTTTGGTGTTTGCATCTGATGGTGGAAACAGAAATCTCATTTTCGAGGAACTATGTGCTAATTCCTTAAGGTGGAAACATTATAGAAACCAAGCAGTTAGAACAACCGAACAGCATCCCTGCCATTTGTATATAACCAGCTAAACAGTATTCAACTCTTGATACATAATCCAGGATTAGCACTGGCAAGTTTTCATAATCCTAACAGATTACGCAGATATCTGAGTGATCCCAGCATGCTAAATCTTCATCAGACAAGCTAGCTATCCATAGAGGAACTATGGCATGGCAGCAGACAGTAAAACTGGGCTGCTGATTTAATGCAAATCTTCATCAGCTGTAAACTTTGCAGAATAAAAGCAAGCCAGTTTAGATAAAGATCCTATTTACTAGATCATGGGAATATTAAGTGACAGTAACTGCATGGTTCTGGTTGAGATCCAACATATGAAACGCTACAAGCATAAGAAAATTAGGTCCAGATATAAACAAGTGGGCGAAAAAATGCAGAGTCCTAGAAAGTGTAAGTCGGTCTCTGCTATAAAACCAATTACAGAGAGGAATTCAGAGAGTGATTATGAGATTCTGAGCATCTATTAGATTTGGCTTTTGTGTTGATAGCACACAGTCCATTAAAGGCACAAAGAATCAAGGACTTCTTGGTAGACTTCTCTAAACCTTAGAGGTTTTCCAGTGCTAATTACCTCATATAAAGCACATCTCGGGTAGGCTCAAACCCCTAAGTGACTTACTAATGGCTATGAAAAGAACCAGTGGCAGATTTGAACAGAGCCAAGACTGCTAGTTGCCTTGTCTTAGCAGAACACCACACTGTTTCCCCTGTGCTTGTCATCTCCAAAGGGTTGTGCACACTGTAGGGAGAGGAGGAAGGGTAGTAGTTTGTGGTAAGCTGCTTCTTAATATTTTCTCAGTTATAGAATTAGGGCTCAATGAGCTAAGTGGTCCTCAAGAGTTAGACCTGAGAACTAGCACAACAATCAAATCAGTGGCTGCAGTTGATCTTGTTCTACAGTGTCAGCCTTGCGTGGTTGTTTGCCTCCCCTCAAGCAGTAGTCAGACATGACGATTCAATCACGGTAGCCTTCAGAGCCTTGGGGTCTATCCATGGCAGTTAACGGGGGCTCCGTGAGCAAAACATGCACAGTACAGCCTGTGTTACAGTCTCATTTCCCCTCCTTAGTTGACAGAAGCATCAAGTGCACTTGTGCGCTGAGGTCTGTCCTACATAAATATCCCCAGGAAATAAATAAATGCCAGTGCACTTGTGCATTTCCCTCCGATATTCTCATCCCCAGCTGCTGTGCTGACAGTACTTACCAGGAATCAGGCATTTCATTCTGGCTCACTGTTCTGCTGGAGGGAGATGGGAACAAGATGCTCCTGAGGCAGAGAAGGGGAGGGTAGCAATTCAGTTACCAGAATATTGGTCCCTTTATTTATAGATGCACACACACACACACAAACCTATGTAGAAAACTGGAAACTAATTTGTTCTTACCCTGCAACTGAAGGGGACAGCTGAAGCCTGAAATCTTATTCAGTGGAAGAGCTGTGGGAGAGTAGAGGAGAGAGTTTAGGACTAGGGTTTTAATTGTCATCCAGATGGGTGCCGAGACTGGATAACTGTTGTGAGGAGGGAAATAGAAGGAGATTGTCTTAGTGATTCAGTTTTCCAGCAATTCTGGCCACAGGCCATCTGGCTATGATTGGCTTGAGTTCCCACAGGACATTGCAGATGACAAAGAAAGTGTGCCCAAGACAGGTGTCAGCCCACCGCGGCATAAATGGGAACCGAGGTATTCAGAAATTGAACAACTGTGACTAAGTACTAAGCTTGCAGGCTACTCTTCTCTCAGAAGCAAGCCAGGCTTATAGACTGTCCACTCCCCAACGACCCTGATCCAACAAAACTGTGCTAGAGGAAAGAGGTAAATGAAAAGGGGAATTTAAAAGGGAAGCTGAGAAGCCATGTGGTCCTGGCTAGAGACCCAGGGAAGCCTGGTTCCATTTCCTTGGGGGCAGAGCTCTGAACATCTGTGTCTTCTCCTACCCTCTACGTTATTCTGTACATTTAGTCAGACTGCAAATTTGTTGAGGCTGGGACTGCCTTTCACTGTGTGTTTAGCACTTAGCAGCACAGCAGTTTTGACTTTTTTGGATTCTTAGTTTATATGCTAATATTGTTAACAATTAAATGAAACCTACAAAATGGGGTTGACTCAATTATTCTATATCAGTCTGTGGATTCACGTCTGTCATGGAATCCCCTGCCCCACCTTGCAGTAAACCAGAATTTAATGCCCAGAACTGTCCAAAGCTAAATACACAACATCTGCTTGGCTGTGTTTACCTGCAGTTACCAAGTTCTTGGGGCCTGACCCAGAGCTCTACAAATGCCATTAAAATCATAATGAATTGAACAGGTATTTCTGAACATCACCAGGAGACAGGAAGTCAGGCTTCTATTCCGTCCCCGTGTCTTTTACGGCCTAGGTAAACCGTGTTATCTTTGGATGCCTTGCTGAAAATAAGAATGCTCACCTATCTTTCCAGAAGTTATGAATTACTGAAATGCAGTGGAATCTTCTGAATCCTTTGGAGCAGAGGCACTGAGAACACAAACATCAGGATTATGCATGCAAGAGGAACCGTGTTCCTGTGCCAGAGCAGCCGCTGCTGATCAGTTCAGCACAAAGACTTTTAACCTGGAAACTCAACAGTGACTATGGACAGATGAACCTGTTGCAAGCCGACAGCTCTGGCTTTTGCTTGGCTTTATGTCTGCAGGTGTGTCTGAGCCAAGGAAAAGCCCAGCCAACGAGATTGTACTGGCATTACCTCTTTACAGTTGGTCACAAATGACCTTGCAATGCCTATTGTTTCCTGGAACGTATGCATTCCTACTCTTTCCGTGGAGACCGACTCTGGGCATACATGAAGTCACATCCTACCAAGTTCTCACATCAGTTTGGGTATTAAATGCAAGGAGTGGAAACGCTCTCTCCTGTGTAGAGTATGCAGGCTATGTATACTCGGTGAGAATATCTGGCTTTCAGGGATGGTTCTCCAAAGGGAGACAGACCTTCCCAATTTAGCTCCCCATTAATTATTGTCAGGCCATCTAGTTAAATCTCTAATAACAACAGACATACACTGTTAATTTCTATGGCAATCTGGATTCTGCTGTCGACATCAAGTTCACTCGCCAGTGTTTATCACTCCCCATGGCCCTCAGACTAGGCTGAATTACCGTTTTAGCCAGAATGTCTTCAATCAATCAGAATCGATGGAGACTGCCCTTTAAAATACACCCATTCTCATTCATAGTTGGGGTCTGCAGCGCTTTCTGTTCTCTGTGCCACACATCCTGCCTTCTTGCAAAACTTAAATGACAAGCCAGTATCAGTTTCACTAGAGAGTTATGCATGGCAAATTATTGCTGCATTTGTTAAGTTTTTTCTGTTCTGTCCGTGAGATACATCCAGTATTGTAGTGAAGTGGTGCACAGGTGTCAGTTTATCCGGTGGACTCAAGTCATTTTGTTTTGGACGCACCCATGAATTCGGTGGTTTGGTCCTGGTGGTTAACTGTCGTATAATAATACTCTCTAGAACAGAAATTACCACGCTCAGTGTAACTAGCAGGTTTCAATCAAAACAGCTCTAAGGTCTAGAACAGCAGGAAATATTCCAGCCTGGGATGAAGGCTGAAAATAGCTGGACAAGACAACTTAGGTCAATGGGAAGGCCAGGAAGGGGCACAAATACTGGAAAAGCAGATGGTTAGATCTGTGATGCAAGCATAGCAGCATGCGTGTACAAGTGTGAGAGTGCAGGACTGTTGCATATAATGTGCATTAATAAAGCTCCATATGTGTAAGTTTAAGGTAGATCTTAAATGGAGTAATAAGGATATAACAGACCAGAGCCAAAGTGTTTCAGAGGAGTTGTGTGGCAGCTCAAAATGGAGATAGAAGATTCTGCATACTTGATTAGGACTTGATGGAAGCAGGCCACATATCCTGCATCTACCTCTTGCTGTCCTTTCCACTCATAATCACTCCCAAAGCAATCAAATATAAAACTACAGCCTGTTTTGATTTCTTTCTGTATGCTGTCCTATATGAATGAAAAATGTGGGTATAAAATGCTAGGGAACATCCTCTACGATATGATATACACCCATATGATTTCATTGACCTGACATTCTAATTTTTGCCAGAAGAACCCACGCCAGTGCCTGGACTGCAGCACAAGATTCTCTTTCCTTTTCTTTGTTATCCTTTCACTCCAAAGCTAGCCATGTCCTCCTCATTTAAGAACTGACCTCGGCTCAAAGATTTCTGGAATAAGAAAAGCACTTGATTGCTGACCTCTCCCTCTTCCCGAGCCTGTCTTTACACAGGGATCTATGTGTTTTGTCTAGTGCTAATGAGCCGGCCTGTGTTATCTCTAATGTCATTTTAAAATTAAATTAACCCCAGACTGTGGGTGTGTGTTTGCATGGCGATAGTAATACGTCGGGAAGGAGGATGCCTTGGGCGCACACATGAAACCTGTAAAGCTTCTCTGTCGGCTTTGGCTGCTGTGCCGACTGGCACCACCCCAGGGGAGAGTATGCCCATGCATCACAAATTTGCTTTTTGGTTCCCCTTCCACCCACCCCTGAGCTGAGTTCTCTGCCAACTCAGCTTCTCTATAAATCAAAGGGAAATATTCTCCCCCTCCTGTTTTTTTCTTTTCCTGAACAGATTGGATGTCATTATGTGCAGCTGAGCTTGCTGAGGCTTGGGCGGGGGAGGAGGGACGGGAGGAGTGATGGAAAGAAGAGACGGTTTTAGAAAAAATGCTTGCAGTCCATCAGAGGGGGAAAACAGCCTCCAGCTACAAGTAACCAGCCCTTCACACACACACTGATTTACCAGGGAAACCCAGAGCACTTTAATATTTAAAAATAAAATAGAAAGTCCAGAAAAAAGAACTAGAAGGGAAATGGTGTTATCCCTATTGACGGAGCAATGAGATAGACGTCCTGCTGTTGGGATGGAGGAGCTGAATGTCAGAACAGCTTCTCGAGCTGTCTGACATAGCAGGGGTGCTCAGGTGGGGATGTATAGAGCACATGCAGTCGTACAGACGTTAGTCCTCACACGGACTGCGATGAACAGTCTCGACCATTATGTGGAAGGGCTTCTAGCTCACCTTTTCCGAAGTGAAAAGCACCCTTTTACTCCTCCCGGCCAAGCTGTTCGCCGTGCAGGGAGGACAGTTTCCCGTCATTACTGAGGGGATCACTAGGTGAGGAAGAGGGAAGAAGAAAGGGAAGGGGAGAGGGGAAAGGGGAGGAAGAAAGAAGAGGGGAGCAGGAGAAAAAAGGGGGGAGGGCCAGGAGAGAGAGGGGGAAGGTAGAAGAGTGAAAAAAGAGGAATAAGATGGGGGGAGAGGGAGAGAAAGAGGAGGGAAGGGAGGGAAGAGAGGGGAAAGGGAGGAAGAGAGCGAGAGAGAGACAGACAGAGAGGAAAGGAGCCAAATGCATGGCATTCAAAAGCAGCAGCTTTCAAAAGCTTTGGCTGGGATGCAGATTTGCAGAATCTCTGGACCCATAATTCCCTGGCATACAAAGCTTGCTGGAGGCATCGATGTGCCCAAAAGGGGCTTGCAGAATAAACAGCAGATAAAAAAAACCAACACCCACAACAAGCCTGTGAATTAAAAATGAAGGCAAGGGAAACAGCTGTACTTCCAAGCTGCAGGTGACCTCGTTGTGGAAGCTGTGCCACAGTGAGGCACGACCATGTCCAGCAGTTCTGAAACAACAGGTACGGACAATAATAGCTGGGAGGAAGAATACGTTCCCTGTCTGTAGTAAAGAGTAGGTAATTGCCCCCCAACTCTCCTGCCAGCTGCATTGTAATCCAGAACTAAGTAACTCTGAACATTCTTATAAACTCTTATGTTACAGCATCTCCTGAAACCTTAGTTCACACTACTAAAAAATACTCGAGTTAAAACGGTCAGAAGGATGATTACCCAAGATTTGCCTAAGATCACAGTGTCTGTGACTATCAGGAAGAGGCCAGGTTTCCTCAATCTCAGCCTTGTGCCTTAAGCAAACAGCTACTTTCTCACAGTTTTTAGATGCTTATTTAAATGATCAAAAATTGCACATGAGAAACAAAAAAGACACCTACCCTGTAATTCAGTTCGTAGACGTGGTTCTCCAGTTAATAATTATCCTCAACCTCCATTACTTTGTACTGCAGCAGAGTAGTATCCTATCACATCAGATAACAAAAAATAAGGTAACAGTATTGAATAAATGCTATTGACTCCATTTTACAGGTGGGGAAACCAAGTCAGAGGGTGGAAAAGTTTTCTTCAGTGTTCTATAAAAATTCAAAGGCAGAAGATGGAAACAGGCGTTATACATCTGTGTTATGTGCCACCAAATCAGAATTGTTCATTCACCAGTTTCACTGGTATTATTATACAACTGATAACTGAGGATGAAAAAGGATGGACAATTAAGTGAAGAGCCATCCTAAATTGAGACAGCTTTGTGGTCTGGAGAAAGAGTGCAAAGGAATGGGCTGTCTAAAAAGACCATATCACTTTCCAAAAGTTAGCCATTAACCTCCAGTATTCAGGTTCGATATAAAGATTAACAGGTAGAAAAGTCCTGAAATGCTTCAAAAAGAGGGACTGCTAAAACTGTGGAAAGAATTTTCTTGTTTTTAAACGAGAATTTTCCTGAGTTGCTGGATATAGAAGACTGTCATTCAGAGTGGCAAATCTGGAAGATACTGTGGAAAAGGGTAACCAGAGCTGATTCTTTTATGAAACAGGTATCTGCAAGCAAGACGCCATTTCCTTCCAGAAGCAACTAATGCTAGAGCACAATGTTCTGGTCTACACCTGTTGCTGGAGTTGGTAAGCAAGTTTAGGGGGTATGCTGATAATGCTTTTGTTTTTCCTGATGCTAGCACTCAGGCTAGATTGAAAAGGTCTCATAGCACTACTCCTTCTGGAAGAGTTCTAATTTCCAATGAATCTTTTGCTGGAAAAAGTGTTTTTCCTTTTTGAATATTGTGTATTAAACTTTGTTGTATTTAATAAGCGGGTCTTCCTTCCAGTGTAACTTAGTTACACGGGATTCCTGCTGCCTGAAGAGGGGTGTAAGGGTGCTGTACCAGACTCTGTGCTGCTTGTACTTTGCCTTTTACAAGGTGGGAGAGTAAAGCAGGAGCATGGATGGGAACGGTTTTCCAACAAGAAGAGTACAACAGGAATGTGATATGCTACAAAGATGACAAAGAAGTCTCAGGGGGACAGAAAAGCTTGGCAACTCATGTGCTTTAGGTGGACTTTTGTCCTACAAGGCTTAAAGGTTTAGACTTTTCCTTCTCCCTGATGCCTACGATAAATATCATGCAGTTGAACTGGAGGGTCCAAACCAAAACATTTGAACTTTTCACTCAAAGGGCTCCAAAACATTTTACAAACTGCTGACCCCACTCTGGGAGACAGAATGGGAAATGATATGAGAAGTACCACGTCTCCGTATTTGTAGATAGCAGACAGTAGTGGTACGTTCCGGTATTTCAAAACTTCAATCTTCTTCTGTCATTTACTCTGACAGGAAAGGATTCCACAATGAACTAACATGGATCAAGTACAGCAGCCTACACCCTCGTTAGGTGGCTGCACTGCGTTGGACTGTCTGTGGAGATAGTCATGGCAACTGATGGTGTTAATGAAGCAGACCTATGGCAGTAAATTTCTGACTGCGTTTGCCTGCTGGATATAGGAATGGCTCAAAATGCACAGACATTTAATAATCACCATCTTGCCAAACACATACCGTGTCATGACCAACTTTGGTTTTTATTGTTTTTTTATTGGAAATAAAGCAGGTTTTTAGAAAGCACATTGCTTTACTAAAGATGCAGAGCAATGGAGGATCAAAGTCTGTTAAATTTTTAGAGAAGAAAATGACAAAGAATAATAAACCCACATGGGAATATGAAACAAAAGCAGTCATTAAAAATTGCTTCTGAACTGGTAGTTTTTTGTTAGAGAGAGATAATTCCAGAGCTATTTGAAAAATCAATTCTAACTGCAGTTAATGTTTGTTGTGCAGAGAATGGAAATGGTCTCGCTATAAAAGGGGCCTTGGTCCCTTCAGAAAATGACCATACGTGTACGCTGAAAAGCATGTTGCAGTTCTGTCACAGGGGCATTAAAAATAGTCAGAGATCACGTACCACCAAGTAACAGTAATTTGCTGCTACCAAAATAGTTTACAGTATTTAAAAAAAGCTTAATCTAGAGATAGTTCTCTTGGCAGCAAAAATCTTTCTTGTGCCAAGAAAAAAATAATTTGCATCCCTGGTGTCAATGGTAATACTACCATGTTGCCTTAACGCTCCAGGAGATGCAGCCAGCTCAGCACTGCTTTCAGAACGAAAATCTCTGAAAATAACATGGAGAAGAAAAGAAATTCACATTGCAATTGCATCAGTAATGAATCTGACATCAGCAGGTGATGAATCATTCTTTATTCAAAGCATTTATCTAATGAAACATAACCCTGGTGTTTGGGATTGGGTTTTTTCCTTCATTTCAATCTGTTGTCAACAGCTCCCAAGGAGTTAAGTTTTCAAGAATATGGTTGCCTTGGTATTATGCTCTCAGCTGTGATCAGCAATATGTAACAAAAAAAAAGTACTTTTTTTTAACGTATTCCCCACTGTAAATGTGTAATTAATCAGCCCTCCCCTTCCCCCTCTGCTCACACATTCAGACCCTTAGGGACCCTCCCCTTTTCTTCCTATCAAATTCAGACAGTGCCTAGGAACTGAATTATTCATTCAGCTGTAGGTGTAACATTTAAGTGATCCATTTAAGTGATTTAAAGTTTAAGCAGTCTTGCTGCTGTTCAGCAACAAAAAAAGTTTAAAGAGAAAAGTAGAGCCCAACAGGAATTTGGGAGGTTCTTGTTTCTTCAACCACTTGTCTGATTACACAAACAGTGCATGTTTTTGTGAATCAACCTGCCTGAATGAAAAAGGAGGGTTTGTGAGAATGGCACATAAAAAAGAGCACCCTTCACTCATTAAGAAAATACCACCATCCTAGGCATTAGTTAAAGCTTTTGTTCCAATATGTCCCATTGAATATTCTTTGCTGTGATAGTTAATTTTATGCACACTTTGCTGGAAATACGCGGCAAGTGAACTTCATATTGACAATCACAGAAAATCATATGAAGATACATACCTCTTTAGTCCTCATTATCATTGTATCAGAGAACCTCACGCTAAAAATCACGTACAACCAGTCAAAGAACAAATTAACCATAATTAACGACACTTTGTAGCACTTATGATTAGATCTCATAGTGCTTCAAAGTCTTTAATTTTCTGAACATTTCTGTGATATAAGGCAGTGCTGTTACTCCTGTTTTAGAGCTGGGGCTGTGAAGTACAGTACCTGAATCTGTATAATTTTTGGGCACTTTGGGAACGTTTCTCCATGCCCCTAGCAGGCAGCGTAGCGCAATATATGACACACTGTCCATAACCCTGATCTAACTGAAGAATCAGGATGTACCTCCCAGTTTACGTGTTCTACAGTTGATGTTGAATGTTGATTTTCCTCAAGGTAACAACAAAAGTCTGTGACAAAAAGAAAAGCCAGTTCTAAATTGGAGCCTAGTGTCATAATCACTAGGTGGCCACCAGGTCACAAACTAGACTTTGTGTGTTAGATGTACTTGCATGCAACGTGATATGTCAGTTCAAAGTAATTCAAGTAGTGAATACAAATTCTGAAGACTGTGATTACATGAAGTACTGTGTTGCCAGTACTTACAATTTTATTAGCAATACCATAATATGTGCTATTTCTCTTGAAGATGCAGCTGCTTGAATGTCATCTGAATACCTCAGCCTTTATGAAAAAGTGTTCTATTTTTAAAGTCATAATTATGCCACTCATTATTTTGAAGTGCAGGCTTATGCTTTTATTAGTACAAGATTGGCAATACTGAACTTTAAAAAAGCCCAAATCCTGAAATACCTGAAGGTATTTTAAGCAAAGGGAAAGCTTGAAAGAAATGGGTGACAGGGCTCTTCCCCTAACTCTTGTCCATTGTACACAGATTCGGGAATGGAGCCACAGACTCTCACAAGTGAGGGCATACAGAAATAGCACCAAGAAGCAGCAGAAGCCTTCAGCAGTTCTAGGAGATGCTTATTTGGGCTACTTTAAGTTAGGCAACTATTCAAGGCTACCCAAACAAGTCCTCTGGGTTCTAGAATGCAGGGTGGATCATTCTGGTAGAAAACAAAGGTTCCTCAAAAGGACTGTATTCCCACCATTGTTAAGAGAACCAGAGGTTGTGTAGTGCTAAAACACATCAGCCAGGAGCCCATAAAAGTGTGTAACTGATTGCACACACAACGCGGTTCAATACTGGTTTGCATCATCACAGCTGCCTTTAGGATTCTACCCTGCAGCTGGTTCTACCTACACAAACTTCATTGCGGAATCAACTCTTCTATTTCTTGTGACTCTTTTTTGATCTAGATTTGAGTGGCATCATCTTGATTAGAAGCCCCACTTGCTTAGAGCGGAGTTTTCCTGATAGTTTTCTTTCTATGAATTGCTCCATCAAACGACTGTCATAACAGACTGTTTGCCAATTTGAAATCCAACAGTTTGTCTGGTGTAAGTGTTAAAAATGTTGTCTTGGCAGTTGGGTTTTTTGGTGGGTTGTTTTTTTTTTTTTTTTTTTTTTTTTTAAGGGGTTTTTTTTTTTTTTTTTTTTTTTTAATTTTTGGTTGTTTTTTTTTTTTTTTTTTTTTTTTTTGCATTAAGTGACTTGATTTTTTTCTATTTGCTTCTACAGTATGTCAAGGAAACTGTATCATTTTAGTAATCAAACTTGCTTTTTTTCTTTCACTTCAAATACAAGGCAACACTTAACCTACGGATTCATTTCTTCATATATTTTAACTATATAAACTCTGCAAAACTCAGCATGTTTTTGATGAAACTTATAGTTATCACTGGTAAACATAGTAAATTGTTTTAAAGTGGGATTAAAAACAAAAGCAAGACAGACACATGCTTTATTTGATGAGAATGAAAGATCTGAGTCCAAGAATTCCCCTAGACTTTAGTCTGTGATGACTCAAGTCAAGTTTTTTAAAATGGTCTTTTACCAATTGACCTTTTCATTCATTACAATCATTAAATTACTAAAGCTTTACAGTCTACTTATGATGCAAGAATACTGACGGTCTCTAAAACCATCTAAAAAAACACTGAACTTGCTTTCTCTGATGGCCCAGACTGTTCCTAACTAAAACAGCGCTTGATTCATAATTTCAATTGCACATTCATCTGTCAAGACAGTCCTATACGGACCCAGGTGGTACTGAATGATTATTTCTACAGAGGTTAATATGGTGTGAATTTAATGAAATTTGTAATTTGTTCAGTACCTGAGAAAATATCAGCTAGGCTACAACAGAAAAGCAGCAACAATTCAAAATTAGTAATTGGAATTAACTCCCTGCTAATAAAGAGGAAAAAATGCTTTACAATCACCTGCAAAGTTTGAGTAACTCAGCATCCGGAAGGCGGCATTCATGTGTGGAGAAAGCCAGCAGATACCTGTATAGGCCACCATACTACGAACAGGAACTCCAGGACAGGCTTCAGGACAAAAAACGAAGTTCAGTAACCCTGTCTACTGAGAACTTTAAATTCTTTCGTTAAGGACAGAGGACAGAATCAGGGTTTAATATCCCAGGATTTCAAAAGGAGAGAGCCTCAGAACCGCTGACGTCAGCCTCGCTGTTTCATGCAGCCCAGAGCACGATGACCACGTAACCATCTAAAGCCGCTAGCGTGTCTGTGAACTGCGCCGCTGTGCTTCCAGGGGAAAACTTTATTTGCTCAAAAACTGCGGGACAATGGCAGTTCTTCTGCAGAGCGAGCAGAGTACAGACCTGAAAGAGAAAAATGCTACCCCAGAGTGCCAGGGAGCACTGAGAGCCCGCAGCTCCCCGCAGGTCTGTGAGCCAAGCACAGCAACAAGCCTGCAAGGGCCTCACCCGCCAGGCCAGTCCCACAGGTGAGCAAGGCCCTTCTGTGACAAGAAGCACGGCAGGCCCGAGGATGGCAGGCCCACAGCGGTGAGGAAGGTCTGAGGTCAAGCCAGGAAGTCGATATGGAGTCACGATACGTGAGAGTATGTGTGTCCATAGCCAGGCGCAGCTGCGAGACAGCTAAAAGCACGAACCCCCAGACTGTAGCTCAAGCACGGTCTGGGTTGCTGGCCCTGCACTTAAATGGGGCCTCTGGGCTCGTGGCTAGAGGGGTGAGGGGTGCAGCTGGAGGCCCCAGAGGAGGCCGGTCAGGGGCTGCCGGTGCGCTTGGGGCCCGACAAAGAGTTTGAGAGTTATGCATATAACTGTGCTACCTGTCACCACGTGTTGAACAGTTTATCCCCCTTTTACAATGACAGTTGCAACCGTGTAAATCACCGGTCATACCAGAGTAAAACTCATGAGAGTGAAGTAAGAATTAGGCCTCCAGAGAATATTCAAAGTAGATACAAAACATGAACGAGGAGGATCCTCTCCACCTCCTGGGAGCACTGTGTGGCTGGCTCCAGCACAGGGTACATCGTGGTAGAGCGTTGTGAGCCTGCGTGTGCGAGTGTACCTGTACAAACTCAGCATCTGTGAAGGGTGTGGGCAGAAAGGAATCGAATATGTTACAGAAATCCTAGTTTCAAGTTATGAGGACGGTTAATAAAGAAGGTGCCTGTCTCAGCTTCAGAAAGCACATGCCTTCCCTCTCCACCCGCCCCAAGCCGTGGCGGCGGCACTCTCACCGGCTGGCAGCGCTCCGAATGGTGACGCTGTCATTCTTTTTACAGTGGGCTCTGTGTGTGCCATTTCTTTTTAAATGATTCATGACTCCCACTTCTCACTTCATCTGCCTTTGTTTTCCTCTGCAGTGCAATGTGTCTGATACATGGCAAAACGTGCTGTGCTAACGCCAGCACTGTGAATGGTTATACATTAATGTCAAGGTAACGGCGTACAGTGATGTAAACGGACTTGAGAGGGTTTGGATTTCACTTCTTTGGCCTCATAAGATTATACAAAACAGGAATACAAACAGCCTCCTCAGTGAATCATTTTTCTTTGGTGCATACTTTTTTCTTTTTCTTTTCCTAGTGTCCTTCTGAACTAACCTTTAGCAATAGTCCTTCCTCGTACTTCAACAAATTCCTACTTCTTGTGATAGTGAATGTCAACCAGTACTTTTCTATATCGGCTTTCATATGTCTTTACAAATAATCAGCTGTAAGGATGGAAAAACTGAAGCACGGAATCAGAAGATACCTTGGCTAAAACCATTCAGCAGGCTAGTGGAAGAGCTAAGAATAAAATTATGATTTCCCAGTGTTTAGTCTGATCCTCTATGAATTGGACTGCCTCACACTGAGAAGGTGCTCAACAATCAACTTCATTTATGTATTTACTATTCAAATATGGCATGCTCTCACATCTTTTATTTTCATGTTAATCATGTTGTGGATCTTCTCCACCCACCCCCCATTTCCTTTGGTACATTTGTTCTACAGCTATTTGTGTAGAAACCAAGCAATTTTTGCTCCACCTGCTCACAAACACAGTGAGAGAGAGAACACTGTGTTACAGCACAGCCACTGCCTTAGCAACAGATTACAGCATCACTGGGAAAGGAACAGAGACCTTCTGGAGAGGAGGAGTGCCCTTTATCTCCCTGAAAAGCTACAGCAGGCAAGTTCTGCCTTTAATTGTATTTCCTGTGCACACACCCCCACCCACCCCTTTAGCTTTAGGCATTCAGCAGTTGTAAAGAAAGAATGTAAAAACCAAGCACAGAGTTCGCCCCTCGCACTCGGAAAAGGCAAAGTGGGGCTAGTGAAAGATTGTGAGCAGATTGATTTCCAGAATCAGAATACGCAGACCCATGTTTGGGCGCTCAGTTACGGCAGGGTGTAAATGATTAATTCTGTTTAGATACCAACCCACTGGTACCTAAATGTCTGGCAGGACAGCTCTCTTACGGAAGTACAAAAGGGAAGAAAACCACAGCCCACAGCCCTTTGCTGTCATATTACTAGAAGCTCATATATCTGGAATCAAAGTCATGGATACTCTACCCTACGAAAAGATGCATTTCAGTCAGCAGGCACAGTGGGACATGCAAGGACTGATTTGGCAGAGCATATCTGACACACAGGTCATAGAACTGGCACCCTTGATATATCCTGTCAGAAAATTAGTCACAACTTGATGGACCGGTGAGCTTAGCGGCACCTTTAAGTATTTTTAGAAATGCAAATATTTGTGTAAAAGCAAAGCTATTTGATTTTAGCCTTCTGCCAATCAATTTCAGTAGGTCATACATTTTAGACTGTGAGCTCTCCAGAAGCAAGGATGATGTTTCTGTGTTTGCAATAATACAGTCCTGATCCTGAGAGAGGTCTCTAGATGACAGAATATAGCCATACAGTAATAACTTCCAGGTATAGAATGGAAGTATGGTCAACTACATTTCCATTGCTTTGTTAAAAGGATGACATTTGGGCCACCTGGCCCACAAGGGAGACAAAAGACGAAGAACCATACCTTCCACCTTGGATTCCAGAACCCTGAACTAGCATACAAGAACAATGATATAATGGCAAGTTATAGATCAAGTCAGCAGTGACAGAAAACAAAAAAACAGACAAAACTTTTTTTTCATTGTCTGGGAATTAAATATTTCATTAAGCTCTCTGCCCATATTAGTGAATTAAGCTTATTATCTGTCAAAGGATTTTGATGCAAAAAATAAAAGGTCTGGGATCATAGCTCATCTAGTCATTATATAACTAGAAATACAAAGCAAAATGTGGAAGAGGTAAGAGGAAATACAGAAAACCTCTGGCATGAAGGCAAGAGTGAAAAAGATTGTGGGAGAACAGTAAACTTGTATGCATAAGGTTAGTGTTCTTACTTGGTATCTCTAACACCATACAGTGTCCCTATAGCTGCATAATACAAAAAATGAAGGCTTTATGAAATCTGGCCACAACCTTTTTACAGATGGCAACCTGAAGATGCAGCCACTTCACCAAACGCATACAGCAGTGACAGAAACCGAACGGTTACCCAGCTCGCAGACTTGTACCCAGTCCACGGTGTCATACTAACTTCTCTGTGATACACAGACGCAGCATGAAACATCCTTTACAAATCTACCATGTAAAACCTGTTTTTTACAAAGTACCTACACTACGTGTCTCTTCATGGGCTGTGAATGGCATCGTGCCGGCTCACAAGGACATTAGGACTGTCTCACAAGGAGATAGATGTCACACGGGTAAGGATTTGCATGGGCAGCCTACATAACTCAGCAAGTGCCATCTTTCTGGAGGAAGTCCCTCCTCTGACGCATTGACACCACCTGTCTCTTTACACTTGATGGCATCTGTTGGCATTTTTTATGTGCCAAAGCATTAATATCAGAACAGTGCAGGAAAGGAAGATACCAAGTTCTTGGGTACTTAGAGATGCCAGACACCTAGGCTGTACTGTGTCGGGGAACTAGGCTATCCACTAGCCTCACCTGTAGACACAAAACACAGTGGACAGCAAGTCATGCATTTGTCTCCACTGTCTAAGGTGCCACTTAAAATATTATGAGCGGTAGGGGATTAAAATGCTTTGCCATGGGGAAGAGCAGGGAGTAAGACAAATTATCTTAAAAATAATAAAGAATATAATGCCAGGATCAGGTACCAGATGGGTAACAAGAGAAATCCTTGACTTGTCCCCAAAAAAGGTAAAGCAGACAAGCTTTCCTGACATTGCTCAGTCAACCATGAGGAACCACCAAGAAGAGGCAGATGGTCATTCCATCTCTGAAACTACCTGGTCCTTGGCCTCTGCTGGGAATATATGTTGAGGTGCCAATTACCAGCACTTTGAATGGCGACTTTTGTGATCCAGACAGCCATTAATTTAATGCTGTACTAAGATCCATAAAATTCGTTTGACAAAGAATGACAGAAATGGCAAGATAGTTTATCAAACAGGTTTTGATAAACATCCAAAATAAATAACTATAAACCCAGGCAAATACTTTTAAAAATAAAACAAGAAAAAACAAGTGAAACAAAGTGATGCCATTTAGTTGACAAGCAGTTCCAATGAAGATGCTAGATATAATTGAGTCTCCTTTTGTATTTTAATAAGAGGAAACAGTTCAGAAACCCCTAATGAACCTCTAGCCAGAGAAAGTAATTTGAAGAGAATATAAAAAATTTGAAGTGCTGGTCCTGTCAACTGGCCCTTTTGAAGCTGCCTCTGCATTTTCTGGTAATCCATATTAAGGCTTGATTCTAAACTCTTTTAAGTCCACAGGAGTGGACATGAGTTTTTCAACTGATGCAGTTGACTTCTGTGAGCCCTGGACCTGTAACCGCTGTAATAGCCTGAGAAGAATTCTTCTCCTGTGATTTCTTGCAGTCAGCAAAGACTAACTCCCATTTGCGTTCTAACCTAGTTTTGTATACCGTGGTATTAATTAACAGCGATGAGCAGCTCAATGTCCTTAACCAAATCAGAAGTTTCTAACTGTAATGGTTTTGAAGCATTTGGGCTGTTGTTTCAGGAGCAAGGTGATCATCGGGCCTCAGTTTGTTTCTTTATCCCCTTTAAAGACAGGCAAGGGTTGCTGGTATTCAGTTACCAAAAGTCATGAACCATGCTCTCTGCTGGTTGTGAATAACTTTTTTCAGTCTCAGCCACTTCTCTGTGTGGAAGGGTTCCTGTATGAAAAAAATATATTGGCCCTGCCTGGCTCCCTAGCAGGGCAGTCGCTGATAGAGACACATGCCCCACTATGTCTCACTGAAACACTTACAGGCTGGAAAAGGTCATTTTGCCCTCCATGGTTCTGTATACCTCACTTATCCTCATGAGTGAGACAACATCACAGAGAAGAGCTAATGCTTTTCAGTCAGGAAAACCAGCAAACAGGTAAGCTTGCACTATCCCTTCCCATTTCTATTTTACAGATAAATAGAAGAGTGCAGCCTCTAGTGTTGTCAATATGGTTCCTTTCAAAAGCCACTAAAGTTTGCAAAAAATTAATGAAAGAATCTGAAACAGACCTCACATTCTGGTGCCACCTGTCAAGCCTGTCCTTGTGTGAAACTGCTGAATAAGTCAACACTCCCTAGTTTTTACTTTGACAGCAAGGCATATTGCAGTATGCTGTACTTGCGGCTGCACCTTAAATCTATCTGGTGAACTGAAGCTGGTATAGAATGCAGCAGCCTGTTTATTAACTGGTTCCCAGCACGCCAAGCTCTATGTTGACAGCCTATTGATTTATATGTGGAGTTTGACAAATTGGTTTTGACCAATAGTATGCAGAAAAACCTCATATCCGTTTGCTTGAAAGATCCTATCTCATCGTATGCTGCTGCTACAGATGTGGGTGCTGTGGGGGTGACCACTCCCTGGAAGGATCATCCTCTTCCAAGGTCCAAAGTAATAGCTATTAGATGGCCTATTAGGCAATGCCGCAATGCCTAGCAGAGTAAGGTTTAACTCATCATATGGTTAGTCATTAGAAGGTACATGAAAGTGTATGAGGAAGCAGCGCTGCTATGCCCTCGCTGATTTTCTATGCTTTGGAGCTCAGAGCTTGGTGTACGGGAAAGGTGTATTAACAGATACAACATGGCTTAAGCAGTGGGATGTATTTCAAGGGATGGACAAGGATGGGGTCTTTTCCTGGTAAGGATAAAAAAATCTAAATCCCAGTGCTCTGGGGACAGCTTTTCATTGTCTGTTTAATGAGCAAACGGTTAATGGCAAATAAAGGCTTGACTCCTATGTAGTTTTACAGGTGATTTTACATCAGGTTTAATCTTGCAAGGATAAGCAACAATAGTTGGGAAGGTGCAAACATTTAAGCTTCTGTTCAGTACAGCTATCTGACCACGCACGTGGGGTTCTTGTCAGGTTTTTACAGACCACACTTAAGTCTCTGTCACTGAATGTTCACTGCGGTTGTTATTCAGTCTAGGTTGATTAATGCTGTTATGGACTGGCGTATAATACAATTTTACTTGCCTGCAATGATGAACACCTATTGATAACTAACTGAAAATAAAATGGTAATACTGGTCAAAGTACAATGTATACTTCCACTGATAGTAAAAAAGAAGAAAATTGATTTACTGGTCAAGATTTTCCTCTCATTTATTCTGGGTATCAGGAAAGTAATCATGTCATGACTGGAGAATCTACTGTCATGGGCGGAGGAGTACAATCATATTAGAATTCAGAAAGGAACAAGAATTCAGTAATACAGAGGGTGCACTGATGGAAAAACATTTGCAAGGAGAGTAGAGGAGAAAACTTACCTCATCTATCCTCAGTTATCAAACCTGGAGTGGTCATTAGCAGTGTAATAGGAAAATCAAGCTACTTTACAAAACAGCATAAATTCATTCTGAACAGAACTCTGTCACTTCTGCAAAGACACAGGGAATATATTAATTAATGTCTTTAGTCACAGTACTGCTGTTGCTAGAAGATGTTGAGACAAATGTGTAAACAGAGGAGCCTTGGGAATGTCACAGTAATTTAAAGTACATAAACCTTCAAAGCACTGCCTGTGATAGAGTGATACATTGTCTTATAATTGGGCAATTGCTTTCATTCCTTGATATAATTAGCACACAATTATGGTTATGTGAAAAATCATTCCATCTCCCTCCCTCCCAATTTGTGCCTGCTTAATTTAAGTAGAGAACGTATCTTTTTTGCTACATTACCACCAGTAGGTCTACTTTATCCTTACTGTTCAGCTGCAATAACAGTGCCTCTTAACTGACCAATGTAATGATCAGATATTCAAGACAGGAATTGAAATCATGCTATTTGTATAAAATATTTGCTCTTATTATTTTTTCCCACATCCTAAAAATATACATACTGCTGTGACAACACAAAGTTAGGTGACTCATAGCACCAGTAACCAATGCAGCCAAAACTGCAGCAGAATTTATATGCCGCAAGTGCACTGCATGTGCTCTCTATCCAAGGCTATGCTACAGAGGCCACTTTTGGCTACATTTTTTCTGAGGGCTAGTGTTCAACCAGCAGTGATTTGCTGTGAAGCAATGTGAAAAAATTTGGCACTCCGAATGGCAGAAATGTCACTTGATATACCGATTTCACACTGTTTCTGCTATCTCAGTGCATGAAAGTCTTTCAAGAGCAAGTCTTCTATTTCCATCATATCTTCCCTCTACTTTGAATGAAATACAAAAGACAAGCTGTATTGCTACTGCAGACTGATACAGTACTAGAGGTAGTATGTGCCAGAACGGAAGCTGAAACTAAGAGCTCCTAGGTTCCAGCAAAACACTCTACAAAATTATCTTTCCTCCAAAATGCAGATATTTTCATAAGCCTTGTGAAAAGCATGTGTTTTTAAATCAACAGACTATGTCAAAGTTACGGCACATACGTTATGTCCTTGCTTATTCATACGTGCGCAAAAGGCAGATTCCATCGTTAGTCTTAAGATAAGTTGCCTGTGAAAACTCTCACTTGATTCCCTACCTCAGAACATACTCTTGTGTGAGGTTTGTTTTCTGTATTACCGTTATCAGCAGAGGATCAGAGCTCTTCTGGCACACCTCAGATAGCACACAGTGCAGAAAACAATCTTGAGCTTTCATGTAGTTCTCTTCTATTTCCAGCAGCTTGAAAGAAATCCTGGGAGTCCTTCACTGTGTGGAACTCACCTCTCCAACTGCCTCAGAAGGGACTTTTATCTTTAGTAGAACTGTCTGGATCACTCTTAATCAAGTCTTAAAGAAAAAAATTCCTAGTGTGCCTGTTTATACTACGGAAGAGATTAATGCTAAGACTTCTTGGACTTTGCTATGCAGGAGGGAGGGTCAGGTTACTACTCAACTATAGCACTGAAGCTATGTATCTGTATCACGGTACTATTTGATATCTACTATGTCCCACTCTGGTTTTGGTACCGTGCTCTAAATTCTAAACTTGTAGACTTTGGAATACAATTTTAAAAGTACAGCGTAAATGCTGCAGGACTGATACTGCAATTTATACCCAAGTAAAATTCCTTCAAAAAAGTCCAGGGCACAACAGAAAGAAATAGGGCAAGCTAAAAAAAAAAAAAAAAAAAATTTTCTGTAGTCATGTTTAGTGACAAAAAGAAAGGAACAAAATTCTGCATCACTGAAATGTAATTTATGAAAAGTGTTAAAGAAAAAACAAAGTCATAGTTGGGAAAAAATATTTACATTTTAAAAATACTTTTAACTATTTTTTTTTTCTTTAACTATCCCTAATTCTCAATAGTGCTAGATGGAGACAATGTGAACAGATCTTCCACTAAATTGTATCCCAGATGTTGAGCTATCAACTCTAGTCTTCATTTTTTACTGCCCAACCTCTTCAGGTTGTTCACGCTCATAAACTGATCATCAGTCGCAAAGAAAGGGCAACTAGCTGGGCAAAAAGAACCCTTTACCCTTCTGTAGACCCGGATCCAAACTACCCTATTTTTCATAATGTGAAAAGGCTGGGATATACTTTCTTACATCTGTTTGCTAACAGAGAAAAGTGTAAATTCTCTGAGAAATATGAGTTTATAGATATATCTGTGGACTTTCATATAAAGAAAACTTATGACTCTTCTAAGGCAATTCTGTTTTGTAAGATTTCCAGTTTTGCACACTTAAAGGGGTTAAATAATCCATATCACAATCCAAACATATAGATGCTATGCCAAACTGAACAGGATCCTGTGAGAAGGCTTGTCTTCTCATACCGATGAAAAGACACCTCTGACTTTCTGGAGTTTTGAAAGTACATCTCCACTGATACTTGAAATTCCACAGTGACAAAGTAAATTAACTGAAACCCTTATGATTGTATACAGGGCGTAGATGTTAACGGGGATAAGAATCAGACCAGTATAGATCAGAACCAATGGGTACACACGTATTTTTACCCACTCACATTGCTCTTATACACAGACAAGTCTTTTTCCACAATGCACTATCCAGAGATACTCCCAAAACTATCCCTTTTCTCTGCAAACACATATGTATCTACCATTAGACACTCCTTTTTCTCCTGTAACAGTTACTTCCCACATGTATGCATAAAGAGGGGGCAGGCACGTACATAAATTTAAGGGGGGAAAATGCATTGCAGATGGAAAAGAACAACAACAACAACCTCTCACACTCTCTACAGTCAATCCTGTGGGAGATATTTATCTATGGGAAAAGCTTTACAAACTCTAAGTAAACGGAAAAAAAATATTTTCATAACATTTGGGAGGAAATGCATCTTAATGGAAAATAGCTAGAGAAAAATAATAGCAGCTAGTGAGCTGAAGGAACTATATTCTCACTGACACGCAACAACAATAGAAGCTAATGCGAGTCATTTGTAGAAGGAAAAAGTGAATAGCTGTGGCATATTTGCAAAGAATATATGGCAGTTTACCAAAGGCAAAGCTCCAAGGAATACCAGCTGGGACATAAGAAGGGAGCTATCAAAAGAGGAGGGAGGTATAACAGCATCATGGAACGGTTGGCACCATTTCTTTAAAGCATTTCATGAAATGAGACATAGCTGTTCAGAGACGGTAAGTCAAGGTGTTGGTGTCACTAGCTATGGCTCATGGCAGGTGACCAAGCACAAGAGACACGCACAGGCGTGTGTGTTTTTAGCATCTTTCAAATTGGCAAATTTACCAGTTATTAGTCAAAAGCAGCGAATTAGATTTGACTGATCACTAGTCTCCTATTTTGATCTGAAAGTATTTACTTCAAATAGTATTTAAAAAATCAAATCTTTCTAATTAGAACAGATTCCATTTGTGGAAAATTACATCCTACTGACTTTGTACTTTCACCTTATTATCTGAAGACTAGGATGGCCTATTGTTTTGTGCATCAGCTTTGCCTCTTAGCAACACAGGGATAAAAAGCTTAGTAAATAAGAAGGTATCCAAAATGCCATAGTAACATATCGTTTATCCTGATGCTTGCAAAAAGTTGATTTCCATGTTTGGATTTGCCTCACTAGGGAAGCTGGCTCTGCAGTAAAAAAAAAGTACATCCTAAATTTTGAAAAAATATTGATAAACTTATTTCTAGATGAATGCAGATTTTAAGCAACACAAAACAAATTGTGCATGACTTTCATATCCCAAATAGCATTATATTTAATTTCCTCGGCATTTTGTTTTCTCCATGAGATAACTATTGCAGTTATTAATAATTTAGAAGTTGAGAAGGGAGCTGCTTGGACTTGCAAGAGAAATTTCTCATTCATTTATGCACAAAGCAAAATTGTGAGAAAATACTGGATAACAGTTAGTGTCCAGGTGATTTATCTTTAGTCTCACTTTGAAATAAACAGGCTGTCCTAATAAACAGAAGAGCTCTTGAACTCCTGCCTATACCCTTGGAGGCCAATTTGTCCAGATTTAATACAGCACCGATAAAGTGAGAGGGTTTTGTGAGGACAAGTCTGAAGGGCTAGTATCACCAGCTATTGAAGAGCCCTGGAATTAAATTTACAGGCAAGATAGACTCGAAGTGTCTTACAGTCAATCCGCTGCCCTATATTCTTCATGACTGCACCTTCATTAAAGAGCAGCACAGAATCTGGCCCAGGGACAGCAGCTATCAAAACTCAAATTATGAACACATTCAAGTCCACTTTCAGAAGTACTGACGGTTTGAATTTTATACTCCAGGACCTCAGTGGCATTTTCTTTTTGGTCACTTCTTAAAGAACATTTGGCTACAGCTCTAGAATTCCTCTTTTCTAAAGTTTCACTAAGGGGCTCAAAAATTGCAACAAATAGCTTAGAAAAGATCAAAAAGGGTCCTGTCGCTGCTCTTATTGTAGTTACGGTGCAGTTCAGTATAATGTGATAATTAATCTCCTGGAAATCATTCCTCAAGTTCAAACTGTGATATAGCATGAAATAAATCTGAGCCAACCATACAGTTCTAATTCCAGTGTGCTGCTGTCAACTGGTATCTTAATTCAATTAAAATGAGCTTGTTGGTGAGAACAGAAGTTACGCTGGTGGTGGGAAAAAGGAGGGGGTAAATTTCGTAAGTAGTAGTAGAATCCACTTCACATTCCCATCTACAGCTCTCTAAATTACAGATACAAGATCTTTGTTCAAATTACTGACAAGGTTACCAGCTGGAACTTTACACTCAATTCAATTATTTTATATTGTACCTTCAGGCTCCATTCCAAAGTGACTCTTAAAGAATAATCAGACTTACTCAATAGGCAATCAAAATGAAATTACTTTATGTAAGTACAACAAGGTTACAGACTTGGTGCAGTCTATAAGTTACATGCTACTAATTTTCAGTGCTTTAAAATTTTTACTCTGATTATCTGTGATGTACAGGCATCAGCAACCCGGACAGAATTTCCTCACAATTTCAGCTTAACCTCTTTGCTGTCTCCACCATATCTTGGATAAATAGGTAGAAGCTAACAGTGCAAACACAGAAACTACAAAGCAGTTGAAAGGGATGATTTTCATTGTAACTACCCATAGAAGCAGTCCTTGATGGACTGCCGTCCTTGTGATAGGTCTGATAGTCATTACACAAATCTAACCCATACCTGTAATTCGCAAAAAACCTGCAGAGTAATTGTTGTTTAGCTTAAACTTCCAGATACAGCAATAATTCAAACAAAAATAGAAAAATTAATTTTAATACAAAATCAAGATTCAAGTCTTCAGAGTATGATTTTGAGCCTTTTCAACTGATGTCTATGGTAAAACTCCCACAGAGACTGCTTAGGGGAACTTCCATGAGCACACAAACTGTTATATCTTAGTTATAAAAAATTTTATACGATTTTAGGTATTAAAACCCTTCTGTCTCTTTTTGAAACAATGGAGGATGGGAAGCCTTCAGATCTACATTTGGTTCCTGAAATTTAGAGGAAATAAAGAAATCTAGGAAGGAAAATAAAAAATTCAAGTGCATCAAGGTTAAAAGGTGATATATTGATAATAACACATGAATTTGAGTTGGATTAATAAAAACTAATTTTAAAATCTCCTTGATTTTGTTTGACACTAAATGGATCTTCAGAGAACCCATTTTCTTTCAGCTTAGTGGTATTACTTCTATAACTACTGACTTTTATAAGTTGCAGTTCATTTGGTGCAACTGGCACCATGACCTCAAGCATTTGTTTCCAGCCTCGGACAACTGAACCTGTTTTCTGGGCAGAATATGAAATCCTTCGGTGCTGTAGATTGAGAAGACCATGTGGAATCTTAACAAAGCTTCACAGGTGAACGATAGATGATGTTCCGGCCTCTACATTGCATTTGTATCAATATGAGATCAAAGCATTCCAGTGCACATTCTGACATGGTCAGACTCACTGAAACACATTATGAACACATTTTATATCCCCTATACAACATCCATTTAGCCCACGCATCACATCCCACCGCTATAGTCACCTGTATTTCCTACATCTGCAAGATAGTGCCATGACCACGCTCCTACTGTAACCACGTTCACCAGCGACAAATACTTAAACTGTCTTAAACGCGACGGGCAGTTGCATCTGGCAGGAGAGCTTATCGAGCGGGAGAGAAGCTGTGGTGTAATGAAGGAACAATTTCACACTGTGCTGACTAGCGGGGGGTTGCATTCAGAGAGCCCTTGCTGCGTGTAGTCTGTTGATGCAGCCATGACGTGTCACACCCCTAGCCCGGCTGCATGAACGTACACGTCCCTGTCACGTGGTGACCTATGTGAAGTCTCAGAAGCTGAAAGACAAGGATGATATCACATGCATGTCACACCACTTCTGCTGTTCACAGCTCTGGGAATGGTGTTTAGAACAGTCCTTGCCTGTGTATGGGTAAATGAGAGGTTTACCTCTCAGCAAAGAGGTACCGTATAGCCTTAAATCACTACCAGTAAAGTCTGTACCCATATATCTACAGCTGGTAACCATGTCATCTAGGGACTATGAAGAGTGGACCACCAGCCACTTTACACTGAGAACAGGGACATTCAAACATGCTGAGAATATAGAACTCCCTACTTTTTTCCTAAGCAACATGCATAACTATGGCCCACAAGACCTTCTGCAAGGTACTCAAGATGTGTAAGTAAGTTCTTTCAAAGTTCCCTATACTGTACTTCGTAGCCTAGAAACCCGTCTCTTGGACACAACTCCGTGCATGATTCTGAAGCAATCAGGCCCTACAAAATTCTGAAACTGAAGAACCAGTTATATTTGGTATACTGAATGGCAAGTAGAAATCTAACAAATCTCTGTAATGTGAGCTCCTTCCCATTTAAAACAGAATCTTTGGTATAAAATAACAAACATAACAACCCACACTCTGTTCTAAGATACAGCCTCATCAGACCTTTGCGATGCATACAGATGATGACATGTATCTTCTCCTGTATGTGAAAAGTACAGCATGTAAAATCATATAACAACAGTCAGACATAGCCTCAATTAGTTTTTTTCTCAGGAATTTTCTTCCTGGTTTAGATGGCTCCATTTCTAGAAGATACCAATCTAAACTCTGAAGTCCAACTTGAGCGCCATAAAACTCGAGAAGTCTGGCACATATCCAGACTTCGACAGTGAAAAGGCGTCACCTGGGATGCTTGAACTGAGAGCACCTACGCGTCACAACAGCAGCACCTCACGTCTGCATGAATTGGACAAGCAAAAACTTAAACGTAGGAGCTATGTAGTATCTTACCCAGTGGTCCTGACAGTTTTTGCTGCAGCTTTCTGTACAGGAATGTAAACAGCTCTCTTTGCAATGTCCATGTTATGTCTCCACTTCATTACAATTTCCTGAACAGTGCTGCTGCCAAGAGCACAAGGAGCAAAGCCATCACGAGGAGCGGCTCTTTCC
>NW_010522078.1:42275-51142 GCF_000687285.1 Phaethon lepturus
ACCCCGTGGGAGTCCAGGCTCACCAAGCTTGCAGGACTCAAGCCATTACTGGAGATACAGTGGGGTTTTAGGCGGCTGCCATCTCCGCTGCGACGTATGTAAAAATTGTGTGGTGGAGTTCTCAGGCTGGTGATTCTTAAACACATTCAGAAACTTCTTCAGATGAGACAGAGCATCCCTGTGGGAGAGGCTGCCCGGCGCAGCGTGGCACGCTTCACTCTGCTCTCCACGGGCTCTCACTGCAGACCAAAGCTGTGAGACGTTAGCAGATCTGCTTTGTTGGGCTGGCGCAAGTATGTGGTTGCACAGTATTTTGCCATACACTTTGTTTCATCATTCTCAGTTCCACAAAAGGGATATAAGAAATGAATAATAAAAATGTGGATTCATATTAGAAGTGGCATTTTGCATTTACTTTAGCTAAAAAAATTGGACTATACAAGATATGCCATAAAAAAAGTTCTTCATTTTTGGATTAGTGGGATTAGAGGTCTGAATTTTTGTGAAACTTAGTAGCTTAAATGCACTGTAAAATTATAACGTAACATTCGATTAAATCCCTGAAGCTTTACTAAAGCTTTCACGGCACTGAGATGCAACTACTCCTTTTGAAGGCCCCAGGATATGCAAACCCAGAGCTTGATACGGTTATTATTTCTAACCAAACTACAAGGATAATGAAAAATTATTGTGTATCATTTTGATATAAAATCATTAATCTGACTTTGACAGGGGCTGTAAATAGGCTGAACAGTTTTCAAAGACATTGCCTGTCCTCCTACACAGTGCCTTCCTTCATGACAGCAGCTGAAAAAAACACACTCATCTTCCTAATACATTTAGTCTTTGGAAATGCATTTTCAATTATGTAACTCATTCTTCCTGTTGGTCCACTGGTAATCAAGTTTACTGACAGTGAAAGATCCACTTTTTCATCTAACTGGTTGCCTGCAAAGAGATGGATGAAGCTGGGTCAATGAACTGGAGAATCTGATTCTTAGCTGTAGGAAAAAACAGAGGATTTGCGTGGGGGCTGGTAGATGCCGATGTTGCAGACAAGATTTGCTTGAGATAAGACTGTGTCACATAGATAGTTTCACCGGTGAAAGGGGAAAGCAATCATGCAATCGGCAATTCTCTCTGTCATGGTTCCAGAGTGCAGTTTACAATGCAATGGAGAATGAGAACGGGAAAAAACACCTTCGAGCACTCCAGTAAAACAATGCTCTTCAGCAGCACAACCCAGTACTGTACAGATTACACAGCAGGAAAGCGATGGAGATTGAAGGCAAAAAAGAGGTTTGAGCAAGCAATGTGTCCTCTATAATCATGGAAGACAAAGAAAACTGTTTTAATGGTAAGAAGAGACAAAAGTACATAATAATGAATGAAACTGATTGGCTGAGATAAAACATCCCATGCTCTTCATTCTCATCCTCTTCATTTTGCTGTACCTTCCTTGGTCTCAAAAGGTTTATCCCAGCCTTACTTCACTTTGAGGAGTTGCTCCGGCTCTCCTTTTTTCCTTTTTATACAAATACCAAATTAGTTCTCTATCCTCTTGTACCAAATCACTTTGCTGCTTCTGATTGTAATACTTGGTCTATAAAAGACAGTTCTCCTTAAAGACCTTGCTTCTCTCCTTTTAACAGCTATCTCAGAATTCTATCTTTTGCCATTTAGCTACCTCCACAAAACAAAGTTAATGGCAACAACTTTTAAAATTGTGGATTTTATGATTTTATATGCAAGCTGATTTAGCAAGAGAATAGCAACAAATGAGAAATGGCAATTAACATTCCCAGCGTAAAGCCTGTTATTTCTCATGTGCTTCAACCCTTCTCTCATAATAAGCTTTCAGAAAGAAGGGAACTGATTTTAGCAAACAAGACCTCACATTTCATAATTCCACACCATTGCTTTTCCACAAACAAAAACATGTAGGAAGAACATTTCAGTATAACTAATTAGCAGGCTCTGTGTCCTCATCCTTGTTAATTCAAGGGACATCTCTAAAAGACTCCTCACGGAGAGCTTCTGCTGTTATAATTTTACCCCCCTGCTTGTGTCCAGACTTCTGCTTTGAAACTCTGCAAGGAATAATCCCCATGAGCACAAAGGTTGAAGATCCGGGTGTTATTTGAGAAATTGCCCTTGTCTTCATAGCGAATTTAGCATGTACTCTAAACAATAGGTCAGGGTAAAGGAGAGTTGCAAAGAATTGGAAAGATACGTTCCCATCAGTCTGTTTACAACTAACAATCTCAATGTTGTTATGGCTTCATTCTTATAAACCCCAAATCTTGTGTAATGGCCACAGAAACTGAGCCACTCAGCAACATTATCCCTAATTCTCTCTCGACTTGTCCTTGAGTCATCACACAACAACTCTTGTGTCAAGTGTCATCAACTCAGCTGTTACGCAGCTACACGGAAACTGAGGTACGTGCTCCCTGACTGTTCTCAGAGAATACTGAAACGACCTCCTTTAGCTGGGGGGAAAGGCATCAGCAGCGGGGAGCGCCTTCAGATATTTTCACAGAATAGAGGGAAATAATTTCCCACTTTTGGGGAGAAGGTCCCTTCTGGAAGGCTTCAATAGCAAGATCTGTCGACAGGCTAGGAGAGAGGGAGTGTTGCCGAATTCACTGGTTTTCTCTGTTTAGGAGGTTAGAGCCTGACACAGAAACAACCTAAAAGAGCATCTTCCCTGTCAATGATGCAAAGCACTTACTGATTAAAAAACATGCAAGAATCATGCACAGTTCACTTCTTTATGTACATCTTATTATGTAAACTTCACTTTCGTATGGTTTTATTACTTTATTACTGTTTTATTCCCTGATAGTAGGAAAGGGTCTTTGGCAGAGGTGTATTGTACACACTTCCTTTAAAATGACTGGTTAAAAAAAACGACGTTAGTTTTCCAAAGAAGGATTTTTCTTTAAAAAGTGTCAAAATTTCCACCGAATTTCCTTGTATCTTCTCAAAAGAAAAGAGAGATTTTTCCTGTCTTTTTGGTAAGGTCACTCACCTGAAAAATCCAGTAGTCATCCAAGTCTACTTCAAGCAATAAAATGACAATGTTTAAAAGACTAAACGGCAATTTTTTGTCCACTAAATCAGAATCAAATTGATTCTGGAAAATGAGCACATGTTCCTAGAGAACATAATTCTCTGAAACAGTTTCCCTCCATTGAAGTGATAGAAGTGATTTCCTTTTCTTTATGTGCTTGACTAACTTGTATCCGTTCTGCTCTGGCCAGGGTTGAGGGCTCCCTTTGCTGTTTCAAGTCATCTTTGGCTGTTAGTACAGATCCACTATGTACAGAGAGTTTTGATAAGATCCAAAGAAGCTTCACTGTTGTGGGAGTCCCTCCAAATCAATTATTTGCAAATGTCAAACCTTTTGAAACTTGTCCCTCATTAATCTCTGAGATAACATGGCATGGAATAATATCTGCTTCACTTAGATCAGACAAACAGGGGAAACATCTGTGACTATGTGCCTAAATAGTCTTTCTTCACTGCTACTTTGAACAGAGCTATGGACACATTTGGGTAGGAAAGAAGAGCTTAGTTAAAAAAAAAAAAAAAATCTTTGGTAATGCAGATAATTTCTGTAAGCTCCAAATCACTAGAGAGTTCTGGGGCCATTGCTGTCTACCATCAAGCACGGCAAATACTCATTTTTGCGTGCAGTTTGTCCATGCTATCATAGGCAGAGCAGCCACCAGATGCCCAGAATACTCATTCCTCTACAAATTAGTTCAGCTCATTTCATGGCCAAATCAGTCACTTGCCAACTTCCCTTTTGGCCTCTGCAGGTAATGGATCTGCTCTCGGTCACTCGGGGGGGATTCTTACTCCTGTTATGGAAAAATAAAAATCACTCTGAATTCAAATGGAATTAATTTTCCTAAATATATGACCACAAGTTGCCACTCTTTTGTTTTAGACGAGTAGTTTCGAGAGTGTTTTCAGTTCATTACAAATGAAAGATGACTTTAAAACTCAAGTGAAAAATATGCTGGTTTTCATTCAAGTACATCCTGAAAAGAAATACCCTTTCTTTTCTCAATTTTTTATCCCACCCCTCTATATCCAGGGTTAGAAAAGGTATTGTGTAGCGTGGCAGACAGCTAGCAAATGAAAATGCATGGCTTATAGCCACTTCTAAGAGTAGGCAAAGATCAAACCTTTACACTGGTGCAATGTATCACACTCCGACAGCTATAGTTGGACACTACAAGCCAAGAGGTCTGAGCCCTATAGCTGGCACCATCAGTACAAATGACCTTGCGGGAGTAACTTCAACGTGCTGAAAGACCCACGGCCACGGGTTCCTTCCGTTTTCTAGGCACATTACACGGATCGCTTACGCAGGACACCGTCCTTAGGCCTCAGTCTCCAGCAGAGTAAAATGTGACGTTTGCCTTGTAAACAGAAGCCTCAAGGACTTCCTTCAGTGGCACAGCAGCCTGCGCCCTCCGGAGAACCTCTGCTACAGTCTATGGCCAAGAGATCCCCCCGTTTTAAACTTTACATACATGCTTTTGAACTCTTTCATGAATCGGGCCCTATGTTTCACGCCAGGCGTCTTGCCATGTGCCTCATTTAGTTTACATAAACCTCCAGGGCTGGCTTTAATCCGCTTTCCCGAGAGTCCCTAGGCTTGAGGATGTATATACCAGGAAGAAAGAGAGGGGAAGGAAAGAGAGAAAAGAAATCAAAGCACAAAGCGAGTTCGCTGCTGTAAATCTTAGTCAACACTGATACGAGGGGCTTATTTAGTTTTGCAGTCCTCACCCCTTCACCTCAGGTGCTGGGATTAGTGGGGGACTGTTTTCCCCCTTTTGATTGCGTAAATGAGGAAGCTGTTGACTCAAATGGTACTGGAAAGACATATGTGCTTCATTATCTGGATTCCTTGTATTGTTTCAGCTTGTCGTTGCTGGCTGGGAACACGCAGCCTTGAGCTGTTCCCATTTTTAAAATGCACTTTTTTCTGCCCCGGATTATTGCCAAGTGGAGATTTAAGCACACTATTACTTTTATGGAGGACTATTAAGAGTTATTAGATACCATTAGAGCAGACTATGCTCTTTAAAAAAAAGAATCCTTTCCTTTATTTTTGAACAATCATTTATATTCATTTAAATCTGACAGAATGTTTATATCAATGCAAACACAGTTAATTATATCTTAGATCAGTGAGAACATTCCTTGTTTATTTTTAAAAAATGTTTTACTAGTCTTCCCTAAAGACTGTGTTTTACTTCTGTGGCTCTAAAGCAAGTCTGAACCATCATGGATGCTAGGTGCACTGGATATTCAGCACGGATGGCATAAGAAAAGTTGGAGAAAAGTGATTGGAAACCAAATCCCAGCACAATCTGTACCTATTTTTTTATTAGGTTCAGATGAAGTCCTCAGCTCACAGATACTAAAGTATCAAGGGGAATCTTTGTATCAGTAGAAGCAGGATCAGACCCTACACTACAGTAGGAATATGACCTAGTATTATTGGCAGAAGTCACTACCAGTAAAAACTGCACATAGGATCCATTCCTGGGTGGTTGGGATTTTTTTAAAGGCAGGATGAATGCTCGGATTAATTGCTATTCTGTTCCAAGTTTTGTTCATGCCTATTCCTTTTGTTAGAGTTTACATCCAGTTCTCCAAATTTCTGTGCATTACTAGTTTGTCTCAAATTGACTTCAAATAAAATGAAGGAAACATCTCAAAGGAGTAAAGAATTACATATGCTGACACTATATTTTCTGGAAAACATCTGAGAGATTAGCTGACTCTATCCTTTTCCTTATAGCAGCATTTGTTGTAAACAGCATTCTCAGTCGCTCAGACCTATGGGTTTGATCTGCTTAAGCTGTAATTTGTAGCACCCACTTTGGGAAGAATGATATGTTTTCTTGGAAAACGTTCCCCTTCTCCTTCCCCTTCCCCTTCCCCTTCCCTTCGATGCACTGTGAGGAGATGACTAAATGCTGCCACAGGAGGGAGAAAAACAAACAGGAAAGAATTAAAAGGGCCTCGATAGGGCTGTAAAGCAAAAGGCATAAATTATTCAGCTCTTCCCCTCCCTAAACTCTCTGGCAGCCAGCACATGCACAACACCTCCCTTCTGGATGAGACTTTGGCATGAACGGCAGATCAGATTAATGCTCCATCATGTTACCACAGCAGAGCATCGCTTGGCAAGATGATGCAGGATACTCCCTCAAGAAAACTTTGAAAGAACAGTGCTGCACGGCTGAACTAGGTAGAGGAGGGGAGGGAGGGAGAAAGTGGGAGGGGGGAGAAACATCTTGCTTATGTGTGGAATCATGTTTGAAATGGCAGCTCAGAGCATAAAGCAAGCCTAGGATTAGAAGAAATTGTTTAAAAAACATATATGCTCCTGGAAAACTACCTGTAGGGAGTTTGTGCAGGAAAGAATGCGGTTCCTATTTTTGCTTTCCTTTCGAAGATTGGCTTAACAAAACAATCAGCCACATGAAAAGGCAAAGAGCAGAATTCTCACATATGTTGTTTGACTTTTTTTCAGTATTATTCTTAAGGCATGCTCTGAGGAAGGCAGTTGTAAGAATAGTAGTCATGCCTGAATCACAGCTGTCCTGCCTTAACTTGGTCCTGTCTTAACTTGGTCCTTTTGTGCTTGGTTTTTAGAGCTCTTAGGTTTTGTCTACTAGGAAAAAGGTGGGTTTTTTTCACGAATTATAGCTCAGTTGAACTTGTTTAACTAAACAAAAGCCAACACTTGAATAACATTAGGATCATGGTTTAGCAGCTTCAGCTCAGTTGAAGAGGTGGAATAGAACTAAATTGGGTAAACTGTACTAACTCCTTCAGCTATTTTTCTAATTAGAAAAATAATTTTTTTTTTAGCAAACTTTAAAAGTTTGCTACAAGTGGCAGATTGAAAACCTTAGAAAGCTTCTGAACACAGATCAGGCTGAGCTTTAGCAGGCTGTCTCCCCTAGTTCCATCTGGAAGAATAGGAGAGAAGGGAAGCTCGATTTTTGTGAACCATTCAACCTTAACCCACCCACCTATCTATGTAGATGTTTGTCTTTTATTATAAAGGACATTGCCTGACTGAAAAGCCACAGAGGAAGCGATAATATTCTTCCAGGTGATTATAAAACATGCTGGTAACACGGCTGAGACCCACTTGACTTCTGTTCTGCTGGGGTCCTAGACCAGTGAATCATTCCGTGCTTCCCACAAAGAGAGACAATGCAATACGATCAGCCTTTCCTCCACTGCTCATTTTCGTTTTGAAACCTCCTGTCAGAAAATGTACTAAGTAGATAATAAATTGCTCTCCTTACTCCAGGAATTTTCCATTTTGAGTTTTATCTGTTGCTGGGTTTTGGCACCATTAAACTGGTTAGGGTAAATTCAAAAATTATTGACAAACTGGCTTCCTGGACTGTAGTTTTGGGATTTCCTGCAGAACAGAAAAGCTTTTTGATTCAGGAAAGCTCTTTGATTTTTGATGACATTTGCAAGTATTTGTTGTCACATACAGATAACTAACTCTACCTGGTTACCAGTGATGTTTCTTCTGCCTTTCCACCTCTGCATTACATAAGTTTTCCAGTAAGATTGCTAAGATAACTTGACTGCTTTGGTGTGTTTGGTTTTACACCTTTGCTACTTTAGATCTTTCTTTGGCAGTTGCATCTAGCTACATAGATAATTGCTCTTATTAAAAAGCTTAGTCACGGTCTGAAGTAAGTGTAACCCACTGTTAGCAGTACAGAGACATGTACTTTGAATTTCACCACAGAAAACTTGGGTGTATGAGAGTTTTTTGCTTGAGTGCCTTTCCATTTAGTACACACTGGAAGATGCTTGGTTTTAGTTTAGAGCAACCTCCAGTGTTGATCAAGTTGGCTGTGTTTGCATAATAGGAGTAGAAATCGGCTTGGATCAAAACCCATCCAATATTACCTCAATGAAAACTTAATTTTTGTTCAAGTTAATACTGTATTAGGGGTTCTGTTCAACACAATGCAGTGAGGAGAAGAAAACGTAGTGTCTGCTCCAAGAAGCCCGCCATCTAAACTGGAATGATTCTACGGTAGCTCACCACATACAAACTAGTGGAGTATTTTTTTATTCCATATTTTTTACGGATTAATATAGTCGGTTTTGTAAAATGAGAAGATTTACATAGATTGTGACTGTTAGAGGAGTAAGGTTTAGGAGACTGTTTTAAATAGCATGGTGGAGTACTTCCGGAAGGGTTTCAGAAAGGCAGGGACGAATGAACACAACATGGAAAACAGTTTGAGGTGAAAGACACAAGCAAGGAGCCTTCAGCATTCTGCTGAAAATCTTGAAACTGATGCTGGGTAGCAAACGGATGGTCATAATAAGACCTTTAGTAATCTAAATGAAAAGCTGTGGGAAAAGAAAGAGAATAAAGACTTAACGCAGAGGTCAAGAATAAGATTTGGGAGAATCACAAGGCCTGAAAAGAATGTTGGATGAAATGGGAAGAGATAAAAATATATTTATCTTGTATTCTAACAGAGCCTGGAAGTAAATATAACACTGTGTTTGATAGTGTGCATACATATGACAAGAAAATTGGTTTTCCCGCAGAAAAGATTAAAAAATTATCATCTAATATCAGACTACAGGAAGCTAAAACAAGCTATAGTAGAAACCCAGCAGGAAAATAACGTGGCCCTAAGGCGGGCCCACCACTGCTTTCATCAGTTCCCCAAATTGTACAATACAGATTTTTAATGGATTTAAGCTTCAAATTCTTTACTTTCCTGACTAGTATGTGTGAGCTGAAAGGAACACCATCTGGACAGGTCAGTTCAGCA
>NW_010522078.1:51173-65921 GCF_000687285.1 Phaethon lepturus
AAATACTGGAATTATAGTCGTTCTTTTTTTCCAAGGGAAGGTGAATGGAGATGGAAAAATGTCAGTGAAAAAAAACAGAGAGGGCCCAAAATTCAGAGCTGAGGAAGTCTGCAATGGAGAATCTAGTTGAGACAGCTGTGCTGAGGCTTACCTAACCTAGGGCTGACCAAGCAACTTCCATGATGTCATATTTTGCTCTGATGGGCCATTAAATTAGTTTGTTGCTCCAGTCCTTGCTCCTGACACCTATTAAATCTACAGCTTTTGAGTTTGGAGCTGTCAAGGCAGCACTGCATCGGACACTAAGGGAATCCATGTGGATTTTTGGGAATGAGACAGACCCTGCACTGAGCAAAGAGCTCTTTGCTCTTTTCTTGGCTGTGTTTTCAGGATATTTTTTTCTATGCATATTCTAGGATTGGTTTAGAGAACCAAAGGAATATTCCTTTCGTTATTCCAGGATAGATTCCTAGTTTCTGGGCTTGGGCCTATACTTTTCCTCTGCAGTCCTGAAGGAAATATCCCTCTTAATTTCAAAAGAATAAAGAAAAAATATTTAATTCTACAACATTCATATTATTATAAGGCCACACAGAGGAACATTCGTATTTACAATAGTCACAAGAACTTGCAAGTATTTAGCGTTTTTCATCCCAAAGGAACCCACAGTTAACCTGCTCTATATTTGCACTGTAGATAACAGAGATCATATACAACATTCCGAATCCCAAGCTACTTGCAAGACACAGCACTTACTCGATACAGATCTCATCTGCTTTTCTTGCAGCAGGCAATCATAGGATCTTCTTAAGGATGCCAGAATCCTCACGACAACAGGCCCAACACTGTCCTGTCTACTTTAAAGAAATTGTTCCCAAGGAATATGATGAGTCAAGAGAGTCAGCAATGCAACCGTTCTTTTACATGAATCCAAAATGGTTGATCAAATGCACACTTTTGATTTTTATTTTGATTACCCTCAGTAAAGTTTTCTTTGGGAAATCCTCTGAGTATCTCAACGTCTCTCATTTCTAGTCCTTAAGAGAACAGCTACACGCTCCCTTCTGTTTACTGCTTCCCACAAATCTAAGCTGAATGTGGAGCATGTGCTCCATACACTCCTTCATCTACCACCAGTCTTAAAGTCCCAGCATCTATTTCCAGTGGAACATCCACATAATGCAACCTGCTACTTTACGTGGCTCGAGAAGTTGAGACGCAGTCTTGTAATACTCATTGCTCTTGACAGAGGTCAATTATTCTGACTAAGTCTTTTAAGGAAATAAAAACTGACTAGCAACTAAGAGACTGGCTAGTAAGTTGCTTCTTACTTCCACCAGCAGTCTTGAAGTGCAGGACAGAATCCAGGAAAGATTTTTCTCAAAAATAAATGCAGACCCCGGAAAGTCTCTAAGCCTGGGCAAGTCAATAAACTGTCACAGTTGCCCAGAAGGAATTGGCTTGTCTTAGATAAACTTACAAAAGGCCTTGAAAAACCAGAACTTTTTTAAACGGCAGAGATTAATTTTCTGACTTCAAAGTAGTATTAATGCAGAGCTTGGCTAAGGTTTCCTGTGCAGTTTCCCCCTGAGCAATGATTTCAGAATCCGCCTTGTTTTAAGGCTGGCATTTGCTGCAGCTGCAGACCTGGAGTATTTTCGATCCCCTCTGAGTGCTGGAACACTATCCAACAATTAAACCGCAACCCAAAAACAATCAAACATCTGTTTGGAGGCAGGCTGCTCAGTGACTGACGTTCTCCTGCCAGCATAAACACTCTAGCTGCTGAGTGATTCCTGTCTTGTGTGTGTGTGTGTGCGCGCGCATATGCATGCGCTGCTTGTGTGGTTTTTTGTTCCTGCAAGCAGTAAGATTTTGTATGTGTAAATATGCTGAAGAGCATTTTTATTGCAATATGTGAATGTGCCCATATAGTTTATTTGTGGAAGTATTTTTGTTGACATGAACACGCATGTTTGAGTGTCAGCTTGAGACTGGTTATTTGTGTGCTGGAGTGGCTTTGCAGAAAGCACATGAGGATGTGAGCCTGGAATCAGGTATGTGTTTACGCACTGCTGTGTGTGCTGGTGTATGTTCATTTACAGGTATGTACTTGTTTTTATTTGGGCAAAATTAGCATTAAGGCTGCATGCAGTTTTATGTAGAGACTAGTATTTTGAAGTGTGTGCATGTGTGTGTTCATTTAGAACTGTAACCATTAAGGGGTTTGCGCTTATTGATGGACACCTATTCTACACCTGATCTTCCAGTTCTGCCCTTGAACTAATCGACTACTTGGGCCACAGGAGTCGATGTCCCGTATTGCAGGCCCAGGAAGAGAGATAACAAACTGCTGGAAGCAGTTCAGAATTGGGTTCAAAAAACCAGCTACATCTGGCCCTGATGTAACCTCAGTCTCTATAATTTAAAACCCCTGATTTCAAGAACTCTCTTGGGACTACGGCAGGGAATCGGAGGGCGATTTGACTCAAGGGCTTTAGGAGTAGGGACGGGGTGACGAATACTGATGTTAGGCCTGTCTGCCTAGAGGACAAACTACTTCCCTTCCTAAAAGCACTTACAGGCTCCATGCAGGTAGCTGCCTTTGTCCTATTTTATTTATAGACTTCAAATAACCATGGGCTGTTGAGGGCCAGGGTAAGGTAGCATGCAAATGCCATTCACGCCCAACAGGAACTCCCTCCCTATAAAACTAAGACCAGCTTTCAGAAAAATGCAATTGTTCCCACTCCCAGCCAAATAACAGCTTGTGCTGCTCCTACAGTTCTCCCTGAACCCCCAAGGTCTAGAGACTGCTGCTTGCCGTTTGTGGTGTCTTTACATACCTAGCAATATATGAGTCACCACAGTAGGTGCTAGCCATAGCCTGCTTGCTTGAAAACATCAGTACCGCAAGTGACAGAATCTGGGCCACCCACCGGCTGTATTTCTGGAGCATTCCTCTGCCTAGGAGCGAGCGGCTGGAGTTTTTTGCTTTAGACCATTTCTCAAATATCCTGTTGCTGAAGTATAAGAACATGCCGTTACAGGAAAGAAAGATGTGATGATCTTCCCACCATGAGCCCCACAGCTTAACTTATTGTTATAATCACCTATTCTTTTGCACCGGCCTTATTTTTCTTATTACCAATTTAAGCTGAGACAGTTTACTAGTAAATAGCTTTGCCTCAGAAATCACAGGAGGTTCTATTGCTTAGCAGAGAACAGAGTATAGAGCATAGAGTGTAGTAGTAAAGCACAGGGAATCAGTATTCTTCTGTCATGTCTGCTACCCAGAACATGAAAACCATTTTATCTTTGTTCAACAAAATTTCCCCATCTGTCAAATGGGCAAGGATTTACTGTGGTGGGAGAGAGACTTGTGCAACACAATGTTTATTACTTTGAGATACTTCGAGTTAAAAAAGCTACAGAAGGACACTATTGCTATTACATACCGTACCGACTGCAGTGGATGTATGCACACCCGAGCGATAAATGACGGAGAAAGAAAGCTCTGTCCACAACAGAACGCAGTATGACATATGTTCCAGGACCTGCCTCTACCTCTGACTCCGCAATGGTTGGCCTCCACACTTTAGTTAGATTCTTTCAAGTATGGAGCTTGTGGTTAGTCACGGTCTGGAACTGCACCCCTACTTACGGCTAGAACGAGCTGCGTGGAAGCTCCTGCAGGTAAAGGTGCTACACTCTCAAGCCACACATTGCGCGAGAGAGGTCCCCTTGCTTGGGGACAACAGAAATACTGCTCTATGACATGCAGTGCCATTTTCACTCCTCACTTTTTCTAACATGCGACCCCTCAATAGGGTATAACATGATGGTCATGACAAAAGGCCCTTCGTCAACGTTAGCAGCTGCTCAATTTCTAATGCTTGTTTTCCCACAAACTCCAACTCCAGAAAAACATGAAGTGCAACTTAAGGAAGCTCTCAGCTGTCTACCACTGTGTTCGTTTCCAAAACAGATGTGAAAGAAATTTTGGTCTCTCTTCTATTCCTGTCTTGTCTGTCTCTAAATTTTGATTGTGAGACCTCTCATCTAGGCTGACAACAGCAGCTTCCCATACTCTGTCCTGGGGAGGAAAGGGGGTGTCAGATCCTCACATCTGCCATCCTAGTGCACAGCTGCCAGTTGTTCTGGGAGAACCATCCCTGCTCGCCCAGCTGCCCTTCCATTCACTGTCACTCAAAAAGGAACTATTTCACAGTCCTTACTGAAAACAATAGGACCTTTCAGGAACGAAATCAGATCTTGAATCTGATAGGAAGGCAGCTGTGAGACACATGAAAGCTCCTGCTTGCTGTGTCTTCCTTGTCTCACAAGGTTCAGATTCAAAGAATCCTAGTAAAACACCCACAGCCCCTTCAGAAGGGTCAGCGTTGCAAAGGAGATTCTAAACCTGTTCAGTACCCTGCAGAAAGACATACAGATAAATAGCTCACTAACAATTTAGATGGATAGAGGAGGGGGGTGAGTATATGTAGAAATGGAATAGAAAAAGAAAAAAACAGACCAAGAGCGAGCATTGAATTTCACTGCTTTTTGGATCCCAAAAGAAGACCCCATGTTTTATAAACCTGAGGTATCATTTCTCCGTTACTAATATTTAGTCGCCTCTGGGGCAGAAGGCAGAAGCTTTTAAGAGCGCTCAGTTATACTATATCCCAGCCTGCCACAAGCCGTCCCCACATTCAGTAGGGCACTGACTACTTTATAACCTCGGACAGAAGAATATCACCTCTTAAACTAGCACCATTAACAGTGATCTCTGCCATTTCCCTTGAAGGCTGTTTTCTCATCTAAGAACTGATGAGGTCCAACACTACTACTCCAATACTTTAACTTTCTCATTATTCTAATTTCAGGACATGACTGCTGCTCATTAGGATAGGAAATACACTGCACCCAGAAAATGGATGAATTTCATTCCTAAGGGTGTGTCAGTGCTGCAAATCAGCACACTTGGAGTTCAGTGTACAAGCACAGCATTGAGAAGCTGTTACGCGAGGAAAATTAACCCATGTGGAGCTTTGTGGTAATGTGGCTAGATGTCTTCCAACACCTAAACTCATTTACAAGCACATGGAGTCTTTACACTTCACTGCAGCCTGTAGCATAAATTATTCTGAGAAAACCAAGTGTGGGGGAAGAGCTGCTGTTCACGAAGAACTATGGTCAATAAAAAGGCTGGTTCTTTTTTATTTCAAGGGAATATACAGACTGCTCTTCAGAATGGTACAAAAACAATAAATACACTGTTTTATCAGGGATTGGCCAGCCTATGATCTCTTTTCCTTTCTCTCTTTTAAATACACTGAGCTGTTTCCAAGCACAGGGACAGCTCGGTGCTCTTGCGGCGGCACACAATGCACGCTTGACTAGCCCAAAGATTAGCCATGCCACCCTCCCCTACTGCTACTTCTTCACCTCATCCTTATTCTTGCAATCTCTCTTGCTATTCTCTTTTTCTCCCATTTCCTGCTTACATTTGTCTTCAGTGCGCTCCTTCCTTTATTCATTACACTCACCTGTCTCCACCAGCTAAGCTCCATTTCAAATGAAGGAACAAAGAGAAAATGGAACCGAAGTTTTCCGTTCCAGGCAACAACATAACTTCAGCCGTTTCTTTAGCATGAGATGCCTTAGTCCTCTTTGTTAGGATGCCTGTTTGCCTACCATGCCTACACAAGTAACGTCTTCATGAGAGGGTAGGCTGTAAAGTAGATTTTACTGAGGTCCTTCAGGACCTGCCTGATGGAAGCAGCACTGAGGCCAGTCTCTGGAGCGAGCAGGAAGGTGCCTTGCAGACTGCAGGTGCAATTTAAGTGTCTACACAAGGGGAAAGTGATCTAAGGCCACGAGCAGGAGAACTTTTGCTGTAGCACATGCAAAGATCACAGCCATCCAAAGAAACTGTGAGACTGTTTCCTCCCTTATAACTGGACCACTTGTTTCCCTTCATAGCAAAAAACAAAATACACATTTTTCAATTCAAAGTATCTTATTTTAGGCTAAGAAAAAAAATGACAATAAAGTAGACAAAGTCTCCAGAGAGATCCCAGTAGCACTTCGTAGGAGAGTGACTATATATGTTTCTCTTTTATAAGAACATACAGTAAGTTATGGAAAGGAACCAATTATCCACAAGTACAGCATTCAGCTGTGATATACAGAAAACAAACATACTGTGTCTAAAGCCATATACAAACAGTTCTTAAGCAAGATCATTCTGAGCAGTGATAAATGAAAAGAACAGAAATTATCCAGCTGAATGCGGATGGCACCTTTAGAAGTAGCCTGTGTTTGACAGTGAGGTGATGAACAAACACCACGCATTTCAAATATGTGATATGGCTGACTCTTTCCTTGTATGGTACTTTCAAGGATATTGGTCAAAATTCAGAAGCCACTAATACGCTTTCTCTGTTTAGAATATTATCCTGCCCATAGCTAGTAGGTCATGTTTCAAGGCTTACACAGTGTGATGCCAATTCTGAACTCCTATTTTCACACCGTCTTTCTGTCTTGTACCACAGCAATTGCCAGCTCCTACACTCATCCTGAAGTGCTTCTCTACTTCCCCCCGCTTCCTCTGTCGCCCACTTTGGACTAACTAAGAGTAAGTCTGCTCATGTGATCATGCTTGCTCTGAGTAGTTACTTATATGACAAATAATACACATTGTGTGTTCCTTTGTCTTTCCCCTCTTTCGTTTCTCAATTTCGTATTTCAGTTTTGATTTGCTCTTATGTTTTCAACAGATTTCTGGTTTTTACTCTTGAATAACACGCTTGAAAAAGCATCTTGTTTGTATAAAAGCTACCTGCTCTAGTACAACGTGCACCCTGTAGTTACCTTACTGTTACTTCGTTGACAGGGGGTAAGATTTTGCTACTGATAATAGAGGCAAGAGTTCTTTAATTTGTGAGGTAAGGATTTAGGTTTTCAGTTCTGAAGCTCAAGACCTCAGTCCCATTTATGACCCATGGGAGGAGCTGTTATACAGGATCCCATCACCGATTCCATCATGCTAGCATTGCCTTCTCATCATGTATTTGAATTGTTACCCCATGTACCATATTTCCCCCTACTAGAGAACTCACAGCTCCTCACACCAGAGAAATAAATGTCCACTTCTTAAACATTTGTTTGAAACGGGTAGGAAAAATGTATTACAGTGAGTGATTTCAATCTTTGCACTGTCTGCTGAAGGGTTCAGGCTCCCAGAAACACACAAACAAAAAATTATTCCTGTTTAAAATCATACCAATCATTTTCTCCCTCAAAAACTACTATATCCGACATCGTGGAATTTCTGAGAAGTGAAAAGAAATGTATTTAATAATAAAAAATTAGTAGTGTTGGAATATTACTTGATTGCATTTGTTTTGAGAAAGTAAAGGCTGAATCAATAATACACATTTGAAGTGGACAATTGTTTTTGAGAAAAACAACTATAATACAAAAAGGCTTAGAGGAAATAACTTAAAAGGAAACCATGGATATCTGCAAACTATATAAGAGCATTTACTTATTGGGAAAAAATGCAATCTCACTAACAGTAAAGAATATTGAGTTAGTTAAAGACAGATAAAACCATTTATAGAACACTAGGGATTGAAAAGTAATCATAAATCTAATTCTACAGAAAGCATAGATGAAATAAGAGAAACTGATTAGCAACAACTATAAGTTGGAAAGCGTAGAGAATTTAGAACAGAAACAAAAGGAAACAAGGAGAACAACGAACAGTACCTATCACCTATAACAAAAAAATATGAGTTGCTCTGTAAGGTTTATACAGAAAAAAGTATTTTTCATTGTATTCAGGTATAGGCTTATATATTTGGAAACAATGAAAAACAGCAACAAGAGGAGCTCTTAGTGCAATTACCACATTCCACTTCCAGCACCGCTACCGAATCTGAGGCAGGAATGAATAGAGAGAAATTACACAACAGATCATATTAGATGATGACAACAGTCTTTTCTAGTCTTAAAATTCATATATCTATTAATTACTAGGTAGCTAGCCTGACTATGCTGCTGCTAGCAAAAGTGCAGCTGCATCATTACTGGAAAATGGGACGAGCTATGTACACAAATAGCGCTAGCGTTCAAGCATGCCTGCCCAAATCGTCTCTGCTAGTCCATTTAGTGCATTCTTCAGTCTTCATCATTCAAAAGGCTGCACTGAAATCTGCTGAGCTTCACTGTTTTCTGGATCAGGGTTAATGCAATACCGCAGTTCTAATGGCAATTAAGCATAGCACTCTTTTTTTTATACCATGTCACGCATCTGAAATACAGTGTGCTGTAGTCGGCACACTCACAAGAAAACGTCTCTCCTGCTTTGTTCATGGTCATACTATGGTTGATAGGGGCGTTATAAGAGCCCTTGAAAAGCAGCTTGACTGTGAGACAGTAATTAACTTTGCATTTTATTCCTTCGGCTACAGTTCATTCTATAAAACTAGTGCACAACAGTGATTTATCTTTGCTCTTCTTAGGCATCGGTGAGAGTCAGGTAGATGAGACGGTGATTACCTGGTTTGTGAGGAAGAACTGGAGAGCAGTACGGTTCAATAAAGAGGCCATACTGGGGTCTCAAATATCCTTATGACAAACTGATTAAACACCACTTTCAGTTGGTGTAAAAAACCCTGCAGTCCCACTGATGCAAGTTGTTCTTATTTATTCATTTCCTGAAATCATTCAGGCTATTGTCACTACATGCAGATCTGTCTTCATGAAGAAGGTACGAACGTTGGGATAGGATTTGGGAATTACAGAGAGGTGAAACCAGAAAGACCTAAATATTCCTCTAGGGACTGCAATAAAAGTACAGAAGGCAGATATGAAAGTGAAATTCTTTCAATCCTGTGTAGCAGAAACAAATTCTTTATTTCAAGCAAATTGTTTTATACCATTTCTTTATAGCAGAGGAAAAAAATGGCTTAGAAGATGTCAGCTTTTTTTTTTGGTTTTTTTTTTTTGGTTTTTTTTTTTTTAAACTGCAAACTTCCCAAACTGCAATAACTCCTAAATTTTTTTAGTCTAATTCACAGAGAAAAATTGGCCTCCCCAAGACCACGACCTTGCTTGCAGTTTGCTCCTTTGGGCTTGATTGCTATGCTGGTTAAACAAGACATTGGTCAGGTTTTAACACAGCATCTTACGATTTTTTTTGTTTTGCTTTCAGCTTTTTGAAAGGCTTCCAAGAGTACCAGGCAAGGAAATGAGATCTTCATCCCAACTAAAAGATCCCTTTCCAAAACTGTTAATCTTTCCTTCTGACATGTTTTGGAATACAAACATATCCAGAGGGGGTTTATTCAGCAATACGCTGTGTTCATGTAAGTGATCAAATCGGGGGTTTATTACAGTGGGACATATGTTAACAATAACTCAAACTTTTATGCAGCCTGTTTCACCACCACAGCTGCTCTTGCTTTTCCTTATGGCCCCACCCAGTGACACTTGGAACACAAGCAGATACACGTATGTATTACAGGGAGTGATGCTTTACATTGTTATTAGAGAACTAGGCTTCCTTCAGCATGCAATATTATCCTAACAAACTCATGACCACACACTTTCTAACTGTCACTATATTACATCCCACATGTGCTGGAATCAGCAGAATTAGAAAGCAGATCTGGTTTCTACACATCGCTTCTGATGAATTTTTGCATTGCAGAGGCTGAAGACAATTACAGAGCCTCTGGATGATCCAGACTTCATCCATTTGTAGGTCTGTCCCGCTAGCATGTTCAGTGAAGCCATTTAAGGGCCGTATATAACTGAATGCATGGATAAGTGAAGACAACGGGGACTACGTCTAATATTAAAGTGGTTTGTAAGTGATGAATATTTTTCTGCAAAAAGTATTAAATAAAATTCCATTTCTCAAGACGCTTTGGTAAAGATTAAATGGAAAATAGTTGTTGCACTTCCCTTTTCAGTCCTTTCTCATGTCTTTCTTTTTTTACTCTAACAAAACATTATCAAACACAGCTAATGGGATTATTGCATGTATAAATATGGAAATAGGCAGTAGAAGGATGATTTTAACTTCGCACGGAGCACTGGTAACACCAGGATATCTTATAAAACTTCCCAATAATCATATCTGAAAAAATTAGAAACACCACAAAGAATTAACACAGGATGAGATTATTCGAGGTCTGGAGAAAATAGCTTGTACTAAGACCAAGGAAGTTATTTAATATATCAAAAAGAAGATTGACGGATGACTTAAATACAGCACGCAAGATGAAAAGATGAGGCTTCAGGTGACTCTTGAACCTAGGAAGAAGCAATGGCTTTAAGCTGATGCCAGAAGAATTCAAAATTTGAAATACAGCATTTGGATTAAGCCCATAGGAATTCACCCCTTACCCATAGATACGCATTTCTCCCGAGTTGAACGCTGAAGTAAAAGTTGTTACTTTCTCTAGTTTTTTACCTGCTCGTTGAGCCTGACAAACTCTCCTACTGGATAAGACCTTCATTATAATAAATTGTTTAGGATTCAGCACTTGGCTGATGGCTTACCCTTGCTTGTGTATCCAGGCTTACATTCAAACTTCCTCCCACTACCACTGCCTCAGCTGAAGTCCCTAATGAAACATCAAAGGAAGGAATTTTTTTTTATTCATTCAGAAAGAGAAAGACTCAAATGTTATTTGAGGACCCATTTTCTGCTTGGAAAAGTGAAAAGCCGAAATTCATTACATGGCCAAGCACCTCCTGATGGCTCCCATGCTTTCCACAGTCTCATCACCAAACTTCTGATCTCTCTCCCTACTTCCTCCTCATTGGGCATGTGTCTTCAAACAATTGAAATGTCCTTGCTTTGCATCCATGTAACATTATCCCATCCACAACATTAATGGCTCAGAGATGGAATCCAGAATCGAGGCAACATGCCAGTGGCTCAGCCATCTTCACTGATGGATCTTCATGAAGCCATCTTCATGAGATAATTGGGCTGCACTGCACTGTGGGATGGTGGGTGCATTAATAGAGAATGAACTACGATGTACATATCAAGGAGGGAATGTTTTACTCAAGTCTTGATTCTACAAATGCTTGAGCAATACACAGAAGAAAGCACATAGCCGAATGGAAGTTGTGCTAGGAGTCCTCTGTATTTAATCTCAGCTTCTCTTTTCTCCCTATGACCATAGGTCCACTGTCTTACAAAAAGTGTTGAATGAAACAGGAACAGAATCTGGCTAGAAAGGAGATGTCCCTGTAGGAACTGGGCTGTATGTGATTCTGAAGAAACCAAGTACTTCTGAATTCACTCCACATTTTAGCTTCGCTTCTTGCCCTTGCTGTCCATGAGGCAAAACAGGATCAGGACACTCATAGTAGGTGCTCTGTTCCTTGGCTTTGAGTTGAGTTGGGAGAGTCTGGCCATACTTTCCCAATGAGCAAATTAGGATTCGTTTTTTCACAGTCATGTCTCCTTTTCTCCAGAATTAAGGGAAAATCAAAACTATTTCTGGTGGTTATGGGTTAAGTGGCTGGTGGCTTACCCTTGCTTGTGTATCCAGCACTGGTAAGGGAGGGAAATCAGTAGCAACATCAGAAAAAGAATGTAGTTCCTTTACATCCTCCAGTTCATTTTGGCAACAGTTCTCTCAGTATCTACATCCCATTAATTTTTTGTATATTTGTATATTTTGAAATGTAAACTAAATCTATGTTCCTGCCCTTCCTGCAGAATTTAGAAAAAAGAAGAGGGGTGGACATGGGGATCACACGCAAAGATGGTAAGTTAAATGGCGTTGCTTTTGTCTTCTGGATTGGAAGAAAGATACTGCACTCCAAGATATGCATGGAATTCAGGTTCTAGATTACCATCTCTACAGTTGCAATGCTGCCTAAATAAAAAAAACAAAACCTATATAATTTGGTGCTGTGCAAGTATGTAAGATGACACAAGAGATAAAATGTTGATTTTTATTCTAAAAATTAGCATCTAATTTTTAGATCTTCTCAAACATTAAATGATTCCTTTTATTACCTTCATAACAAGCATCTAACAACAGGTTGTTTTCATCTGTATTTGTTATAAAGAGGATGCAGCTCCAAAATTTTAATGCTTTTTATATCTTAACATGAATTGAAATATCTATGAATTAGATATCTGAATTATTATAAGAATATGGGTCTTAGCAACACAAACAAAATACTATATTCACTATCTGGCCAACATAGGTCCTGATTACTCATAGAAAATACAGAACATGTTACAAGTCCCAGAGGAGGAGAAACTCCCACAGCTTTCAAGACTCCCTTGCTAGAAGCAAAACCAAAGAGGGAGTCAATAATAGCTATAAAATCTGTGACTCTGCATCAGCAACTCAATGGACATAGTGCCTGGCAAACTACTATATGTTGCGTGTGCAATTTATTACAATAATCCCATTGGTTTTGTTGAAAATGAAATTTGGCAATGAGTACAAATGTGTCAAGCCCCTCTGGGTCTTTTAATCTTTGACACACATATTATACATACAATAACAGAAAAAGCTGATACCACCGGATGAAAAGAGGGCAATGTCCATTGGTTTGCACACTAGCTTGAGTTTCAGAAAACACGTTTCTGTCGCACAGATCACAAACGGCTTTGTGGAAGCCACTTGGTGAGTCTTGACAGGGACATAGAAAATAAAAAAGCCATCTCAGACATAATAGTGTCCTGACACGACAGCAGTTAGACTGTATGTATAGATAGCTGTGGTAAATAGTAAGTTGGAGAAAGAGCCAAACAAGCTTGAAAGTTCTTCCACAAATACTAGGTATTGACAGTAAAGGAAGAGGAAAATAGAAATTTAACTTCCGGTGAAACCTCTTCTGGTCTGAGATAATTATAAATAATGAAAAAAAATAGCCGCAGATTTATTTAGCTTTGAACAGTTCCCCTCTTTGTCAGTTGGGCTCCCTTGTAACTAATTAAGATGTTGTTTGGCCTCAGTGTAATTGCTCCTGTCTGCTGACAGGGCATTTCTGCCAACCAGATGGTTTTTATTTTGAGGAATGGCTATTTGATAAAACTGTTCTTAGATCATAAATAAAGGAGGAAACTGTTGCATGGGTTCTATTTTTCCTCTTAGCAATTTAGATCGTTGGTAATAAAAAAAGGTCATGGACTGCATTTGCCGTTTATGTAAAAGAATCAACAACACCCTATGCATCAGTTAAAACTTTTCTGTACTTTGGTGGATCTTGCAGATTCCCTTAATAAGCATTTATTTCTTGTTAGATGGCAAAATTTTCACCAAGAGCTTGGTGAAAAAAAACTTTTGTTAGTGGCAGAAACTGTTTTTGTAAGTATGCAGTGTAATTACAGCTCTATGAACTTCAAAAGCCCTACGGGTTTAATCAACAGCGAAAATCCCGAGATCTTGATGTTTCTCTCATTTTCCTGAATGTCTGTTTTCTTCAGTGTTATTTTCTGTATTTCTTGTTTTTGTCTTATGCTGGAAACACAGGATTATATTCTCCCATAAGACACTAATTTTTAGTTTCTAGGCCACATGACTTCTGTATGTGCGAAAGTCATACAGAATATCAACTACATATTTTCAAAATTAAAATGGCCAATACTGATTTGACATTTTGTCAGTATTCAAATTTGAATGAAAGAAATATTCCAATTTGGCACCAGGTGATGAAACTGGAGTTTATTATTTTATATTTGCATTTGCCTATTAAAAATATTTTTATCATCCTGTTGCTATGTGACTCACACTGAAAAGCAACAACACAGGAGAAATGCTAGGTGGCTGTTCCTAAAATGTTGCTAAAAGCAGAGGGCAAATTTTTCTACCTATACACAACTTTCTTTTTGCTCTAAGCCTTTTCAAATGCTACTTGACAAACTAATAGCTAAAAGAATCTTAGACACTGGATGACTATACATTGCAGAGTCAAACAGGGAATGTTAACAGTTCAGCAGCAGCTGCCTTTGATAGTATGAATTCTGAGAATACCACTAACTTTTCGTCTATACCTCAGCCCAGAAGGCAAAGACAGAACCGTACCTGTTTGCTGCTGACTGGGTCCCAGGCAGTGCAAAAAGGCACCTTAAAAACGTCAACAACATAACGATACCAATTACACCGGTTCTGGTGCGGGCATTTTGCTTTTCAGTCTTAGGATCAGTAACCTAAATGACTGAAAGTAAACCAGACCTGAGTTTATTTGTTTACTACCCACCGTAACTGCCCAAAAAATTACTTATAGTCTACCCCGTGGTAACTGGCACACGCGGTCAGACCTTTGCTCTTAAAGAGGGCAGCAATGCCTGCGGAGCCATGAAGGACACGTAATTTTATTTGGATTATTCCAACTTTGGTATTCTCCAAATAAAAATGAATTATGCACTTGACTGGTCGACTGTGCATCTCCTTAAATCATCTTACAGACAATAACTCCAAGAAGAGAGAAAATGAAAACTAATTAGACTCATGAATCATAATTGCTTTGGCAAAAGCAGGCAAAGACCTCCAAGTAACCAACAGGCCAGTATTACTGCAGACACGCTCCTTAACCAGTGGAGGGGAACTTCTTGCTTTTCTAGCTTGTCCTTTCAGGCCAACCTGTGCTATCATGAAGCCCAAACTCACAAATGCAAAGTCATTTAAGTAGCCTTTATTCACATGGGCAACTGCATATGAGTGGGACTAGTTCCTAATGAAACACTCT
>NW_010522078.1:65952-73217 GCF_000687285.1 Phaethon lepturus
TCCAGTTCGTAACCGTATGCCAAACCCGGTTCACGGACCTGCAGTTCAGAGCCTGTTTTCCATTTCTGTGCGTACAACCTCAGTTTACGTGTGCATTAGCACAGCAGCACTGACCTGCTGTGACGGTAAAAGTCAAACACGTTGTATTACAAAAAATATGACAGCAAAAACGTAGAAACATGCAATATTTTCAAACAGAAAATACTGCTGCAAATAATAAAGGTAAATTAATGGGAAAAGAGGATTTGGAAAGAAATGTACAGTATCAGGTTTCAAAGTGCAATTTGCAGTGACTAAAGACATCCTGGAAGGCTCCCTGCTATATGCTTCCTTTACAAAATATAGGACTTTCCTAGGAGACAACCGGCAGCGGCACTCCAACTAGACATCTTACCGATAGCATAGCACAGGCTTCTATTATAATTAGATTTGGCTTTCAAAAAAATATTCTTTCACAAATTCAGTAACTTAAGTTAAACTGAAGTTAAAAATAATACACTAAAAATGTTTGCAAATGCTTGCCACTTTAAAAAAAAAAAGAAGTACTCTGGAGGTTTCACAAAACTGAGTATTCCCCAAATGCTGTAATTATTCTAATGAATTTGCCTACAGAATAAACAGCTGCTCAGTAGGAACTAGAGAAGCATCTCATTGTGAAAAAGGTGTTTTGCAAGTATGATTGTAACTTCGCGGTGCCAGCTATAACAGATTTTGTATGCATACAGAAGGACTGTATCACTGCATTGCCAAGTTGCTGTCCGGGCACATCACCCACGCATGCGTGCTGCTGGTTGGTAGAGATGGTCACCACCACAGGAGGTGGGGATACGCTGGCCCACGCGCAGGCTGAGCACATCGCCATTTGCACAAACCCGTATATAATGCAAGAAAATGTAACCAGCAGCAACAGGATCTTTTTCTGTAAGTGCACGACCATGCACGTGAACACAGTAAGAAAGCTTTTCACGAAGAACTATGAAATGAAATGGGACGATCATAGGAACATTCAGGTATAGGATAAGAACGACTAGTTCCTGACTTGGTAGCCAAATCTTTTAGCCTATATAAGAAACATGCAGAAAGAATCATGGGCATCAATAGTCTCACAATACTCTATATTCAGCTAGCATACCGATGAATATGCTTTAGGACAGTCTTATCATCCACAAAGAGGACCCAAAAATCTGTCATCCCCACATCAGTATTTTCCACCTATAAATCAGTACTATTGCAAAATGGCAGGTGACAAATGATCGGCTTCTTAATGAAATCTGATGAAAGGATCTACCCCTCTTGCCCAGATTCCTATTCATAAAATATCTTCCGAATTGATTCCGTATCTAGGTATAAATCTCTGGCCCGTGCTTCGCAGAAAATCAGACCAGATGATGATAAATGGGTCCTGTAGGTACAGATCTACGAATCTGAGTTTCAGAGCCACATTCACTGCAGCAAAAGGCAAGGTGCTAATTAACGTTCAGTGGGCAGACGGTCTATCTGCAACGCACGAGTACTGCCACAGCGCAGTAAAAGAAGTAGAAAGCACCCCTTCCAGTGAAGAAATTCTGAATATTGGTGTGAAGTTAGGAGCAGTTTGCCGACTGAGAAACAAAGCAAGTTCATTTGAAGTACTTCCAGAATGATCTACATAAAGCGTGTAGCCTGTCTAACAGCGTCTGATGAGCTACAAAACCAGGCAATAGCTGCAGCAGCTCAGAGACAGGAGTCCCACTGAGCCTGGGCGGAATCACTGCGAATGAGGACGAATGAGGAGAGCAGTGTTTGTGCTAGAGGAAAGGATGGAATTCATTAGAAGTGCAACGACAGTTCATGTTCCTGACAATGGGTAACCAGTAAAATGGGGGTTTTGTTTGTTCGTTTGCTAGAAAGATCTTATAGCAAAATAAACACGGAAAACGGAGAAATAGCTTACAGTGATGAACTCTGGTAAATCCAACCTCTTTTACAAGGGAATACCAAAGCAGATTTTAAACATTTGGCAGCTTATCAGAAGCCAGAGGAAGATTAACTATGTGACTGAAAAATCAGGCCAAGAAACCAAAAACAGCTTTTCACAATGAAGGAAAGCCAAGGAGGAGCAGAGTTTAAAAAGCACTTGGAAAGAAATATTAAGATCATTTCACTCTTAGGAAATAGATCATTGAAGCAAGAGGAATTTGAATTCCTTTTGGAAGTGTGCAGGTATTTATTAAGTTACTTGTAAGATTTACAGCGAGTGTCAAAGTACCAGCAGTACCAAGACTCTGCCGAACCGAACAGGGCCACCCAGACAGTAACAGCGGTGTACTGGTCCTCCCACCGGTGCTATGGCTGGTGCTGTTCACAGACAGCACAAAGACATGAGATGGTTTATATAAAAGTCACCAAAATGGAATGCCTGACTGATGTTTCCAACCTCCTTGTATGATTTGGCAAATCTACGCTGAAGTTCCTAACAGCTGAAATAATCTCTGAACTGCAGGACCAGCTCCGCTACCGACTCCCTCTGCGGCCTCGCACACACCATGGTGCGCCTCCCGTGCTGCTTTCACGTTTATAAAAGCTACATAATATTCCTTTATACAGACTCAAATAGCTTACCGTATTGATAGCACACTGATGACAAGAAGTGCAACGTTAGGGTTGAGTATTATTTTGTTTGGAGTGGAACACTATGTGGGGCAGTTAACTCGTATTTAACTGTTTCCAAGTTGGCTGTATATGCCTTGCTTATTGCAGGTTCCTAAATTGTGAACACCCCATTTTTAAAGCGTATGTGCACGTAGGTGAAGGAGAAAGTGAAAGCAATAGGTTTTTTCAGGGAACTAGCAATAGGATTAGTTAAAAACCATGTAATGACTTCCAAAAAAGCTCACGTAAGAAAACAGATCCCATACAAAATTGGTCTGTATCTCAATATTTCTACATAACTGCTATCTCAGAGCTGGAGAAAAGGTACTGTGAGGTAGAGTATCACTGTTTATCTGTTTTAGTTGACTTTTATTAAGCAACTGCAGGGACTACCATCTCCTGCTCCCACAATAAGCCAAGGAACAGTGTAAACCTCCCAGTACCTCACAGCTACAGAACTTTAAATAGCACAGCTACAAAGAAAATTACTAGCTAAAGAACCAGAGGGAAATTTGAGTGAGCAAAAAAGACATTTTTTAAAATACAGTTTGGAGGGAGATGAGCAATTGCTGAGGTCTCTACTTGAGACATTTCCAATAAGGCTACCCCTTCCTTATCCGTGAAACCCAATTATATACATCACACGATTCTCTCCTTACAGTAATATACGATGGCTGAAAAAACCCCAAAATCATAATTTTCAGAAATATGCAGAGTTCTGTGCCATCTACATTCCAACAACTTCACATGCCAACCTCAAAAAGTGCAAAACTGCAACAAAGTCGAGTCTGGGGCAGCAAAAACTCTCTATGTGGAAAGAATATACACTTGAGAGCTGCACCAGAAGGTAGCATGAAAAAGACTGTTATCAAGAATTAGGACAGTATGTACTGAAAATAACAACTGAGTAACCACGACTAATGGAACACCAGCTTCTATCTAGCAGAGATGGCACTGAAGTGTGTTTAGAGTGAACAAGACACAGTATTATGAAATAGAGGCTGCTCGCTCTTGCTGTGGTACGTCACACTCACAGGAACTTAGGTTAGGAAAGGCCTCCTTCTGGGTGCAACAAAGAACAAAAAAATTCATTAGCACTTGATGTTATTAAAGCAGTGACAGCAAGTTTGGGTTTCCAGTTCAGTATTCAATTCCAAATGTAACAAACATATTCCATTTCCTACATTCCCATGGAAATTCCAAAGCCCGCAGACTCTTCACTCTGTTTTCAACATTTGTGTTTGAAGTTAAAAAGTGTTTGCCTTCCCCTTCAGCGGTGGATGATCCCTGCATACCTCTCATACACTCTCCTAGAGGAGTTGTGACTCCTAAGTGTAGTTCACCACATGCTTCATGTTTTCAGATCCTAATTGCTACAAACACTAAACTCTATTACTGTGCTCCTAAGAGTGTATGGTGTAATAGCTTTCAGAGTCCCAAAGATAAACAAAGGTTCCTAGTAAAACCTTGAACTTGTTGTATTCCTTTTAAGGCATTTTAAATTCTTCAGTGGAGTAAGACTAGGCATTACACAAATTTCAGACACACTTCTTCACATATTAGAAGAAAAGAGAGAAAAGGGAAGTGAAGCCAAAACCTCTCTGACTTTTTTCTGGCTGATCTCAAACCGTAGGAATTCCCCAATCACAAAAATGCTCTGCTCTAGATAAGGAAATGATGTTGTCTTGAAAGAAAAAAGTTCCAAATGTTAACCAAAAGCAATTTCAAGTCAAAGGGAAAGTGGAAGAGAGAGAAGGCGTGTGAGGTGACCCCACCCTAGGTAGGAAACATGGCAAGAGCCTTGTACCCGCTCTGTGCTGGGATGCAGCCGAGGCTAGACAACTCTCACGCACACTCACAGTCTACTCTCTGTCCCCGCTCTGGGCAGTAATTAGAGCCTTTCCAGTTTAACCCCATCAGATCTTTATATCCTTTCTAATTTGCATTATTAGGGAAACATATAAATAAATCAGAATTAAAGTTATAGAAGGAAGAGGGTTTTTTTGTTTGTTCTTGCTATTTTCTTCTTTCAGAAGAAGCAGAACCACTAATTTTTCTTCACAATTCCCATGCAATTTCTTCCTTACATTCTTATTAAGGTAGTGTCCCTGATTGAGATTCAGAGGTATCTCAAAAGGCGCGGATAGGGTTAAAATAGCAAGCTCTTCAAGAGAAGACACTGCAGTCATAGTGAAGACAAATGTCTTAATTCTTTGTAAAGTTAGTTAATGCAATTTAACTCTTTGTGGGCTTTGGAAAACAGCCAAAGTCAACCAGCTGTTCATTTCTCTGGGGGTAAACTACCACTGCTCAGAGTTCTTCTATTCATCACATTTGTACTTTACTACCTATCAGAACACTGCTACTTAAATTAGATATTTAGGGAAAAGAAAGGGGAAAAAATTAAAGCTCTCTGGCCATAAAAGCCTATATGTGTTCATAAGATTGAGACTTGTCTTATTTTCTTCTTACTGGAAATATATTCATTATGGGAAAAACCTGTTTCCTGTTGCAGAGACTATTGCACTGACGTGAAGCCCAACCAGAAGCTAAGCTTCTGGGCAAGCTCTCACCTACTTATTTATCATTTCACAATGCCCTACAGGAGTGCGCTTTTTTTTTTTTTTAAACAGTGAAATTCTCCTCTTTCCAACAGACCATGAAAACTGTATGACATTATTATTATATAAATGCCTCTCAAAACCTTCTAAATCTGATAATTTACTACTTCAAAATGACTGCTTAATGAGAACATAAAGGATTTTTAATGAAGTAAACATTTACTTGATATATTGGCTTGCATTCTGCAAGATAAGTATCCTATAATGGACGCACAAGCTTTATGAAAATGCAGTTGCTGCTGAGCAGCGGCATGGGTTTGGATTTATCAAAAACTTTCTTCCTCCCTTGCCTTCTTACTGTGTATGGGTGGTTTCACAGAAGGAAAGGCAACGCTGATTATGGTGTCTCATGACAGGCTGGACCACAGAGACGAGGGCAGGCTCCTGTAGATTACCAATTAGCAATCCTGAGAACCTTCCTGAGACATGAGTTGCTGATACAAGGATAACTGAGGTTCACTGCAGCCCTCTGTGGGCAGTCTCTTGTTTCTTTTGTCTAGAAATTTAAAGGCAACATGAAATCAAGATCAGGAGTGGCAATGACTAGGTTTCATGATGAAACTGAAGAGTAAGAACAATGTAATGAGGGTGTCATCCTACCTGAAACCCCAAATTTTAATCTAGGATTTAGGCAGAATAGTTTTCAGAAAGACATGTAGAAGATCCAAAAGTTGAAGTTAGCTCTCTTAAATCTGGATAATTCTGTCCCTTTCCAAGAGAAAAATCCCTGTCTTTCCAGGTTAGGGCGTTTCTGATAATCTCAAAATCATAGGAACGTTGCAGTTGGAAAGGACCTCTGGAGTTCTAGTCCAACCTCCCTGCTCAAACCAAGATCAAACAGGGTAGGTTGCTCAGTGCCTTGTCCAGTAATATTTTCAGTATCTCCAAGGTTAGTGACTTCATAAGCAAGCTCTCTGGACAAACTGTTCCACTGTTCAATGACACGCACAGTAAAAATATAGGAAATTCTACTTAAACATAAGAAAAAAGTATTTCAGTTTGTGTCCACTGCCTCTCAAAAGCATAAGCTATTTTTTTTTCATGTCTGAAAAGTTCTGACAGATAAGCCCTACATTCACAGAAGTGATGCACCAAGATCCCCAGGAAGGTAATTAGCACACCCTCTGAAGAAGACACTTCTGCCCTAGTCACAGAATATGTGAAAATTAACATATGGCTGCAGATTGAAACAAGGGAATTCACAGGCCTGTTTTCTCCAAGTCACAAAACCCAACACCCCCATTTCTTAGAGAAATCTGCTACATGCGAGTCTTGTCAAACAGTCTGCTCGTCTCTAATATGCAATTGCTACACTGCAACTAAGCTCTACAAAACGTTGCCAGTTCCTGTTTGAGCACAGCGCCCCGTATACTTGCGTGGAGAGCTGTCCCGTATCGCCAAGTCTGATGTAACAACGGTCTCTTACCTGTTTGCACTGCTGGCTCTTCCCGGCCTACTCTCACACGCTGGCTTTCCCTTCCAGTGGATGGGTGGGACGGCACAATTCTCCACTCTGCTCTCTGACCTCTACATGGTCGACACAACACAATAACGCAAACGCATTGCTTAATGCGAAGGCTTAACGCAAAAGTTCAATACAAGAGAACATTTGAATAATGGCAACTCTGACTCGTCAGTCTGGGGAGCAGCAGTACTCACGCACCCAATTATAAAAGTCTTTCCTGTGGCCCTCAAGCAGCAGAGCGGAAAGTGGAGATGAAATGTTCAAATCCAATTAAGTTTAAGTTATTAAGTAATGCTTACAGACAATGGTGATGATCACCGTTCTTCACCACCATCTCTCCAGGAATTTCAGTCTTCTATAGCTCCACAAAGGCTTACTGAGAAAGGTAACTTGACTCTCATTTCACCCTTTGACAATATTTACATCCTGCAAGCTGAGGCACAAAGAGATGAAAGTACTTATGATTTAATAGTGTGGCCAGGGCTAAAAGCGAGACCTGCCTACTGTGTCAGTTGTCTGATACACTCTTTAGATGCTGCAAGACTTTG
>NW_010522078.1:73248-80505 GCF_000687285.1 Phaethon lepturus
TCACTTAAACTGAGTTAATTTTAACCTATCAGGGCATATAAAATGTCACATGCTCAGTACTTAACCAAACCAGTTGTCATTTCAGTTCTGGGTCACTCAAAGCTCCTTGTGAAAGAACCATAGACCAGGAACTACCAGAAACAATTCAGCAAATTGCCAGTAAACACACAGAAGTCATGAACTGCCTGTAGAAGATACAAGAACAGGTGAAATGTACTGCAGAAATTCTTATCTGCCGTTCACTTCCTCAGCCAGTTACCAAAACCAGAAGATGTAGGCTTGGCCCTAAATCCAAAATAATTTATTCAACAAAAATGCCAATTGCCCCTACTGTTATTACTAATATTTGCACTACAGGAGTAATATGGATACAATCTGGCCCTGTCATATAAGACTAAAGAGACGGCAAGTGAAAGATACTGAGAATCGTAAGAAAGGCTTTGCAGTCCTTTCAAAAGAACTGTCCAGAACGAAGCCAAACAACTCACTGGAGAATATTGTGCAGGGAGTCATTATGAACTGGCAGAAGAGACGGACAAGATGACCTAATAGGTTTTTTCCATCTCTGATTTCTGTGATTACGTAATTCCATCCTGATATGGGAACCAGAGGAGTTGACAGTTATATCTGCAGTCTCTCTTAAAAGTTATTGACTTTACCCACGCGATAGATCAAAAATGTAAGGGGAAAACATCACATGTATTAGGAATTGAGGGCATTTATCAAATTTGGGTTAGTAATACTTCTTAAAAGCCATAAATGGGAATGAAGATGCAATGAAAGCAAAGACTGGTCTTGGTTTAAAAGCACAATGAAGATATGACTAGATGATATTAAGCAGAAAGATGGCTTATTATGTAAAGTTTATCACTGCTACAAAGCCACAAATAAAGGTTTTGAAATTTTGTGTTTTCTTTAGCATATAAAAGAAAATGTCTCTTTCCAAAGCAGAATTCGCTCCCAAAATTTCAGAACTTTTCTGCTCCTGCAGGTGTCCTTGTGTAATGTATTTTCTAAACCATTTTAAAAATTAAAAATAATGAAAACACTCATGGTGCTTTCTTGGCTATGGAAATCAGAACAGTTATGAAAGAGCAATAAAGCAGCCTTTCTCTTTTAGCTGCCAACAACTCCAGAAACATGTTTGCTGGAACCCTGACCCCTTACATAGAAAACATTAAAACAACTGCAACTTGATACAATTAACTGGTATTAGATTCAAAGTGTGTGAGGCCAACTGGCTTTTATGATATATTTCTTGGTACTTACATGCTAATGGAAACAATCCAAACTTTTGAAAAATATATTCCAGATAGCCTGACTGTTAACTCATTTTTAAAGCAACTGCTCGTCCTGTCTGCAAAGAATGAAAAACAGACAGACATAGCATTTCTACTGCTGTACACCCAAGAAAATTTTTCTATCTGCATTCAGCTCTCCCTCAGAATATATTAATGATGGCAATATTTAAAGTGTTATGGATAAAGCTTTCATTGCACTTCTCAAAATACTGGTATCACAGTTGTAACATTTCCCAGTGCTTCTCTTCATTCCCTAGCTTAATATTAAAAGTAGTACATAAATCTCATTCTAAAGCAGAAAGCCTTCAGCTATAGCCTGTTCTACGTGACACTCTCTCTTTCTGTATGGCAGAAAAAGGGAGACATAGGCCAGAGTAATAACTGCGGCAGAAGGATGATGGTTTAAGATTATGAAGCTCCTAAAACTGTAATTCCGATGCAATCCTTCCACCTGTGTTAGAAAGGGGACTGCTATCGATAGCCACAGAATTCGAGGCAGAAGGTTGACTTGGATCCTACTACCCGAAGGCCTAAAAGAATTGTGTAAGGGGTATTGCTGCTCGTTAACAAGGAGATGCGGTAACAAATGAAATGGCTTCTGCTGGACATTCAGTGGATTGTTTACAATGATTTGGAAAATGCAACCCAGCTGCTAACGAAGAGGTGTTTATACCGTACTGGCACCGGTAAGCAGTCTGGCTAGCCATCTCAACGGCAAAAGCAAAGTGAACTTTCAGAGGTGGAAACAAGAAGTTTATTCTGCTTCTGCCCTTGAAACACCTCAGGAAACAGTGTCCAGAGCTGTCACCCCAGCATTACCCAAGAGCATGCATCATGCAACTCCACTGAGCGCTCCTGCAATTACAAATCCATACATAATTAGGACAGCTTCTGCTCCGTCCCCAAGAATCACACACAGCTCCACTTTCCTTAACTCTGTACGTATATTCTGTTTTGTAATAGTAAGGCAGCCAAGACACTAAGCAGGTACTGCTCCTATAGGAATGCAAGGATCTCTTCAGCCTTAGCTTATCATGCAGGCTCTACTTTGAGCACCCAGCTTGGAGGAGGGCTGTTATTGTTGGGGTAATCACCATGCTGAATCACAGGGAATCATTTCATATGCAACTTTCCTTTACAGTAGTGAAAAAAGATTCCTTACGACTCTGGACTGTGCACTTCGATACTAAATGATACCCCAACAGACAATTGAGAAGACTGAGAAATCGCAATTGAGAAAAGATTGCGTATTTAGGAAATTTATTTCCCCAGGTTTTCCAAAGTACCCCACAAACAGTCACAAAGAGTTAATTTTACACCAAGTTCACTAGGACTCAAAGAGGACGTAATCTTTCCATATGCATTTTGTAGTAAGTATGTGTTTTGTAATAGAAATTCAATTACTGAGGACAGGGTATCTCTCCTGGTGCGGCCGTCTGTATTGCCATGGCATGCATTAAGTGGCAGGCTGTTTTCTTAGCTTTTCAAAAATTTTACAGGGATGATTAGGCAAATGTTTCCATAACAAACATTTGTAGAATTTCCTACAGATGTTGTAGCACTGACATAACAGACAGAAAATCCAGGTCTGCCATGTTTCCAGATGACATAGGAAAATGTAAATAGTAAAAGCTCTGACTGGGGAACAGGGATTTGGGATGGAAGTGGGTTTTAAGGGTTTTTAATTTTTTTTTAATCATCATCATACTTTTTCAGTCCTGAAAAATTCCTCCCACGAGATTGAGATAATGCCAAATTTTTTAAAATTGACTGAATTACACAGGAAAACTGATACAATTCTTTATAACCATCAGAGGAGTGTGGCTACAGCATAAGGCAATGTGTTGTGGAAGGCTCGCTCTGCAATTCTGCCATTGCTTAGAGCAATCACACTGCAGCGCTACGCGCTATTTGTTAATGCGAGTGGATTTGGAATTGCTCTGACAACAGTTCCTTTCAAACTTGCACGTAACTTTGAAAAAATCCTGTTTTAACCCTTATATCCGTAGTACTATAAAACCTGACTTGTACACAATGACAAGGACAGTCCAAATGCACAATGTCAAGAAGTGCCATAGTAATGTTTTGCATTCTTCACCCAAAGATCTCAAAATGCTCAGAAACACCGAAGACTTAAGCTTTTTCATCTCGACACAGGAGACAGTTTTACTGCTTTTGCTTCTCAGATATAGAGCACTACTCCACAGCAGCACATCTGCAGCAGACCTATGTACAAAGATCATATAACCTCAATTTCTAGTCTGGTCTGTGTACGTCTACCCAGCAGTCTATTCTCCTTAGGTCAGGTATACAGTCTGTGAGACAGAGTGTTGGAAAGACAACACCAAAATCTCCCAGTCACTTAAAATTAAAAGTTCAAAAGTACTTACAATCTACGAGAGAATGACTACATATGTGGCAGATACTTCCATCGCAGAAATACACAAAGAGAGTTGTCTTTGTGCCCATTAAATTTACCACGTAAATCATCACATAAACCTTTGTGACCATGATCAAACCTCTCAATAAACACGACCAGAGCAGGATCTTCACTAACAATTTTGGCCAATGATGTGACTATTTATAGCATTCATAACAAAACACGTACCTTACCATGGCAACCACAGCACCCATGCGCTACTACCAAGTCAAAAAGCACCACCTTATAGAAAAGCACTAACCAGTGTCAAATCATGCTTCAGGAACAATTTGTTTCCCAGTTTCCAAGCACATATTTCTCATCATTGATCATTACGGAACATTATTTATTGCTTTTCTCTGTTCCACATTTGTCTCTCATTTTTATTTTCTTCACAGAAGCAGAAAGGATCAGAAAAGAAAGGATGGTGGTTTCCATTTGGCAAGCCAAGTATTCCAATCTTATAGGTAATTTTCAAATATGAATTTGAACAAAGTTATATGTTCCAGGAAGCCTAGTAAATAAGAAAGGTTTGTGTTTTGAAACTTTTGTGCTACAGTCTCATCTCTGGTAAAGTCAGCTGAACTATACCAATAAAATCAGCTGCAGTGCTGGACATTCATCTTCAGCTATTTTTCTATTTTCTGCTGTCACATTGTTTTAACCTTAGCTTTTTTTTAGAATGCTGCTTTTCTAATGTGAGATGTTTCTAAATATTTGACATTCAGGTTCATAGTATTATGTAGTTCTGGATGTCAGAATTTGGCAAACAAGATAGAAAACTTGGTATTTTTTCCCAACCTAGAATAAAACAGATCAGAAGTCATCAAATTCACTGTATTTTCTTACCTTCTTCAAGACTTCTGAATCAGTTTTTATTTAGGTAAGTACTTGAAATTCAGAAAACATTACAAAACCCCATGGATTAAAAAAATTTATTCAACCAAACAGCCAGAAGACAGTGACAATTTCCTCATCAGGGATTTATTTGCCTTGTGATCTGGGTGAGACAGAAGCTGTTCTGGGGCAGCGTATATCCTTGCAGCAAAATCGACACAATCAGAAATGTAATTCCAGACTTTGCCCCGGTTTCTACAGCCCTACTGTTCACTGCAACCAAAAGGGGAAGAAGAAAACGAGACAATCCTGCCACCGTCTTGGCAGATTCAGCATCCAACTACTTTGCAAACTCCTCTTTGATGATAAAACTGAGACAGAGAATGTGTCTGTCCACTGGTAAGTCCCCTTTGTTTGTCCTGCTCCACTCGTACCTTTGTCTCCTTCTTGCTTCTTACCTCTGTGGTGGCTGGCTGGAATTCAAACAGCATGCTGAACTTTTCCATACATTTAAATTGATTAACAGTTTAGGCTATTGTAGGAGAACAGTAGCACACTAACACTGTCTTTTATATCCTGTAAGAAATTCAAGAATGAACAATCCTGGTTTCAACTGAAAGATTTTGTGCTTCACGAATGGGTGCCTAATAAAACAACAAAACCCAGCTACACTACTTTCAGCTAGTACCATTCAATCAGTACCACCTATTCACTCCTGATTCATATTTTCTATTATTCCTGTAAAATAATGGTAATTTCATTAAAAAAAATCAGTTTGAGCCTGACAGCTTCTACAAGCACCAGAACAGATTAAGATACTGTATCTCCCACACGTATTAGTGCCCAGCTAACTATTCATGCTTCATCTCTGAGTAAGGGAGGACTCCAGCATTTAGGTACCACCAAAACAGAACAACCTACCTGATTTAGGTCTATAAAATGAAAAATTACCAAACAGATTTAATATACTAGTTCCTGAGCCTTAAGCAATAATTATATTATCTATGTTGTACTTCAATGGCACCTTACAAAACCTTATTTTGTAGGCGCAATGCACCAGTACTACTCAGCTAAAGGTTTCACTCCAACTCTTCAAAAATCTCTTCCAATCCTGTATACCTTGAAGGGATACAGAGGCAATTATTATGTCTATGCTTCCTATTATCTTTCTGGATTATATACACATTGTGGCTGGGTACATAGATGCTGTCAGTTACTTCAAAAATTATGGACTATATCATTGTTTAATACATCATCCTGCAGGAACATAAGAGTCTCAAATCAACAGCCATCTTATCATATATGGAAATCTGTCTTCTAGATACTACTATAGGACTCTCAGTATGAATTCTCCAGGACTAAAGAAAATTGAGGAATAATTAAGCTCTCCTTTATAGATTTTACTACCATTATGAAGCTCACTGATAAAACAATATTTTACTCTGAAATGACAGTGTCAAAAGTCCAAAGACTACAGGGAAGGTGCATGGACATTCAGAGCAAAAACAGCTTCACAGAAAAGACACTGTCATTTCTTGGTTTGCACGCTCATCCCTCTGGCTCTTGGTTTGTAATGAAAGGAGCTGGGGTTCTTCTGGTCCTAAGGTTTTCTTGGTCAAAAAGGAGGGTTGCTCCTGATAACATATGTTAACAATGTGCGGAAGACCTCTGACGCAGTATCAAGGGAACCCCTCTCAAGAGACATTTAAATTAATACTCCTTCCTTAAAGAAATGTCCAAGTAGCAGATAAACTGCTTAATGGCATCGCATTTTCAGTAGCCTACAGTTACCAAGGGGAAAAAAGAGGCAAAAGTGTTATTGAGATGCTGTGGAAATCACTGAATGAAAATTTTTGCCAGAGGAAAAAAAATTGCCCGTTCTCTTGTAAACCATTTCTGTATAGAATTGGATTTTCATTGGCTTAATTTCCTGAATTAACTGCCATCTGACTCCTATTTTGATCAAGACTTTCAGAATAAGTTATTCATTTTCCCTTCTTCCATGATAGTTATATTAAGTCAACTGTATCTCCTCTGACCTGATGGCTTGAAGTGCTATCTAGAGTTGCCACTGTGTCATAAGGCCAGGAAAGACAGGTATCTGCACACTCTTAAACTCCTTCTACTTCCCAAACTAACTCATCTGAGATTTCCAATCATTGATTGCAGAGCTACAGATGGAATCATCCTCCAACCAGCCCCCACACTGGGCCATTGCAAATCCATTCATAGGCTAACACACTACTTTTGAAACTACGTGATTGTTTATCAAATGAGGTCTCTTATTTAGGTATTTTCATACTCCTAGCCACGATTTATCATGCAACCCAAAGCATGTCATCTGTTCCTTACATGCATGCTGGGATCTACAAGTAGGGAGAGAATGGCTATATAATACATTTCTATCACGGAAGATAAATACTTGTATTTGATCTAACTACTAAGAAAACCTTAAATCAAAATCTTGTAAAAAATCTGAACAATGTTACCTGCTGGCCTTTTCAAAGACTGAAGAATCAAATGACATCCAAGCAACTGGAATTCTAAACATACTAGAATTGTTCACCTTGATAAGCTAGGGGCTAAGTTGCATATATCTATAATAAAATAAGGACATTCCTCCACCTAAGTTTGGTTTGAAAAAGTAAAAATCAACATCTGGAATCCAGGAAAACATTCACAGAATCACAGAATCATTAA
>NW_010522079.1:0-1239 GCF_000687285.1 Phaethon lepturus
GCTATGCCCGGGTCCCCACCAGGCATGGAGCCCCCTGCCCCAGGACACCCCCACCTGTGCCCCTGCCCCAACAGCCCCATCTTTGCCCAGCATCCTCCACCCCAGGATTGCCTGTCTCTGCCAGGAACCCATGCCTCGGGACACCCCCAACATGGCCAGGACCCACACTCCAGGACCCCCCTGGGACTCTGCTCTCCCCGAGCCGTAGCCCTGCCAGCCACCATGCTACACCCTGTGTGCCCCCGAGCCTCTCGGGTCCTCCCTAGGATCCCTCCACCACATCCTGGCCCAACTGGGCCCTGGCAGCTACATTTACCCCAAGGTACAGCAACATGGGGGGTGCCCCCAGGGGACAGGCGTCAAGCAGTCCCAGGGACAGTGGGGTCTCGCCATGGGGCAGGAGGGGATGTCAGTGTGGGTGCCAGCCCTGCCCACAGCCAGGCCTGTGGCTTTTACCAGACATGTGCCAGAGCGCTGCCTGTACCCACTACCACTCCAGACCCAGGGAAGGGTGCGTGGGGCTGGGCCAGGGCATCCAGCAGCCTGTGGCCCTGCACTTTATGGGGCAGCATGTGGGAGGAAGGGTGTTGCCAAGGCAGGGAGCATTTTGGTATCTTGCAAGCCCAGCTGGGGCATCCCCTTTGGGTCTGGTGGGTGGCTGGCATGTGTGTGCTGGGCTGGCCTCAAGATTTGGGTAGAATGTTGTGGGGCAGATGTGGCTCCTGCATCCTGGATGCTCCTAAACCTGGGTAGGAGCTAGTGAAGACCACCTTGGCCTACAGGTGAGCAACAGGGTGCTTTTCCCATCACCTTCAAAGACCCACCTTCAAGTTGATGTGATATATGGACTCGCTGATTGAGCCAGATCTCACATCGCCGAGCCTGCTGCTCAGTGCTACGCCCCTTCCCGTCCGTCCCACCTGTGGTCCAGGCTCGGGGAGGCCAGCTCAGCTCCACACCTCACCTTCCCAAATATAGCCCTGCACGCAGAGGTGGAGTAGCTGCTCAGGGTGCGGGGATGGCCATGCTCCCCTACCCCTGGCCTTTCCGACCTGAGACCTCCCCAGGAACATGCTCTGTTCCAGCAGTAGGAACACAAGGCTGGCTGGGCTGCTCCCCACATCGATAGCCACGGGGCTCCCTGCTCTGCCCGGCATGTGCAGTGGCCCCCAGCACCAGCCCTGCCTGCCTTTCCCCCACGAGTGACGGTGTGAGCGCAGGCAGCCGCCGGCGCGGGGG
>NW_010522079.1:1270-1885 GCF_000687285.1 Phaethon lepturus
GCGAGCCGCCGGCGCGGCGATGCATGCAAGCCGTCGCGCCTGAGCACACACTGCCTGCCAGATTACTCAGTCCAGCCTGGGCACACGCCGGCTGGCTGGGAGAGATGGGACAAGGCAAGGAATGTTTGAGGTCAGCCAATTTTCCCTGGTTTAGACAGACTGGGAAGTCTTAGGTAACTTTTAAAAGGCACTCGGTGTTCGTCCCTAGGCAGCCAGGCCAGCTCACAAGGAGGTGCCCACACTAACAGTGGGGACGCTTTGCCCATCGCTCGCCCAGCCCCACGTAAGCCAAAAAGCGTGAAACCTCCCAAACCCCACGCACAAGAGTTTCCCCCATTTTACCAGGCTGGAAGTGTTACCAGGGCTATCGGGCTTATCTGCAGCAGAGCTGGGAATAAAACCGCCTGAGACCTTGGAGGCTGCGTCTCCCTGATGGCAGCTCCTGCACAGAAGCAATCCCGGTCCCTGCAGCTGCTCAGCGCTTTTGCTTCCAGCGCTGAACAGCTGCTTCGGGAAACCACAAACACCATGAGCTCATAGGGACTGGCCTGACCGGCAGGGACGGGAGAGCTGCATGTGACCGCTCAGCTCTGGTATGATAGTTACATATTTCCA
>NW_010522080.1:0-236 GCF_000687285.1 Phaethon lepturus
AGCCCTGCCAGGCCCAGGAGCTGGCACAGCCGTCACTTCCCAGAACCACCCGCCGGCCATCACTGTCCGATTTGGCAGCCAAATGCCACGGCTCTCCCTGTCCCCCAGCCAAACCAGCCGACACCAAGCCGGCTCCTGCCACAGGGAGAGGCATCATGCCGTGTCTTTTCTCAGCCTCTCCAAGCAGCATCACAGCAAAATCCAGCCCCAGTCGGAGCGAGCACGTCCTGCGGGAC
>NW_010522080.1:267-652 GCF_000687285.1 Phaethon lepturus
GGAAGGGCCTTGCGTGCCCCCGCTGCTGGCAGCATCTTTGGGCTCATCCCTCCATCCCAGTCAGGAGGGCAACATCGCCGCCCCATCCCGGCTGTGCCATGACCGGCGTGTGCCAACACACGGGCTCACCCACGCCTGACCACTGCCACGGAAAGCATGGCACCCAGGGCTGCTGGCACCCATGCCCCATTGCCATGTCCCCCACCTCCGGCTGCCCCCAGGAAAGGGCTCTGTAACTCAGTTTCCCCACTTTTCAAAGGAAGCTACATCCCCCCTGCTTTGGGCAAGCAGTTTTGGTGTGGGGACGGAGGGGGCAGGATGGGGGGGGGTTGGATACACACCATTGTCCATCCGTTCCCCTCGGAGGGAGGGAGGTTTTGCTAAG
>NW_010522081.1:0-25146 GCF_000687285.1 Phaethon lepturus
GCTCGCCCTCGGGCCGAGCGGGCAGGCCCCGGGGCCCGTCCCTGGCCGTTAACCTCCCGCGCAGGTGTAGGAGAGAGCGGTGAGGATAAAGAAGCAGCCGCGGACGAGGCAACGGCGAAACGTTTATCGACAGCAACTCCCCAGCCATGGGAGCAATAGTGACCCAGTTAGATCGTGCAAGTATGGCAGTAAGGAGAAAAGAGGTGGTTGGGGGGTTTTCCTCATCCTTAACGCTTTTTCTGAGCCACCTGAGATTGTAATTACAATTTAGTGACTTAAAAATTTGATACAAACCACACTGTACTCTCTGTAGTTGTTTTCTTTCTCTTCTTGCTGTTGCACAGTGTAAATATAAAGGAAATACCAGCCCATAGGCACCATTAAGCTGCCCTAATACCCATGAACCAGATTTGTACTGTTAGAAATGCACCCCTTTCAAGATGGGATTCCTTTGGCTTCCAACATATAATGCATTTATCTTCATCACAGGATAAAGCCAAATGTTGATTACAGTCTCATCAATGTTAGCAAATGTTCAGCATCCATATGTGTGCAGATTTATAAACTCTGAAAGAACTCTCCTGCGGATATTGACAGGTTTTGATTGGTCTTCTTAACTGGAAAAGCATATAACGTATGTTATTACTTAAATAGAAAAAAAAAATAGGTTTCACTTAATGTCTGCCATAATTTGATCCTGAAGAGATGATTTCTAAGGCATTTGTTGCATTCCAACACCTTATCATAAAATATTTTGAGAAAATAGTATATCCCCAAACACTTTATTTGAAATGGATTAATGAGATGCTCACAGGAAAGTGATTTGCTACTCTGAAAGAGCAAAGGTAATTTAGTCTTTTTTGTCTCGGTCATAAAATGTCATCATAATTGCTTCTGACTTCTCAAATTAACTCATTTGGCTAGATTAACACCCGTACTGTACTTTTTACTATGGAAAATGAGATTTGCTAGTCTCGAGACTAGTAAGCTAATCAGAATTGATTAGCTTCAAAGTTGTAAGAGCCTGTTGTGACTCTGTATGTAAATGTGCATAAAGAAAATAAAACTGCAGTGGGAACACAAATCCTTGTAGTAATATCTGAGTCTGGAAAGCTGTATGGGCATAGCAAAAAATGGACATCATAGCTATGATGGTCCCTTTCTTTGAATTTAGTAGGAGTACAACTGAGTGTTAAGGTGAATACAAGCAAGCAGGCTGCACTTTAAAAATGCATCACCATAAATGAATTGCTTTGAGAGGTGAAATTGTCATATGCTGTCTTCTACACCCGCACTGGTTTCATCTTGTTTTCTCTTCCATGTGTTCATTTTCATCCTTTCCCTTTCTTACCACTTTCCTTTATTTCCTTCTCCTTGCAATATACAATTTAGTATTAGTTATCCACCCATGTGTAATCCCTTTCCTCTCCACTTCCTTTTCATCTCTCAGCTCCCTGGAGTCTGCAGGGAATACTGGGGACTTCCTTCACTTAGCTCCATTGCACACTCTCATTCTGGCACTCTGCTGAAACTGCTTTGTCAAGGTTTCTTTCAAAGTTTCTTTCCTAGGAGAAGCTCATAATATAAGATTCCCACCTCTGCTTCGTTAGGGTGTATCACAATCTACAAAGGACTCCTTGAAGTCTGCTCTCCTCACTAGCATGACTGCCATCTTCAAGTTCTTCTATCTCTTGGACTTGATCATTAGCATATTCAATGAAAGACTCCCTCTCTTTGTAGGCAATTGTGTCAATAAATACACATCTATCTCATGACTCACTGTTTTATTTCTACTGCAGCCATTAATCCTGATCCAAATTAAAATCTTATCATCTGCCGGCAGCTAACAGACAAGATGGTTTTATCCTCCTCCAGACTTTCTTGGCACCGATCTCTCTCTCTTCAGTATCAATACCAAGCTGTCTTCAAGGCCTACAGCTTGATTGATGCCTTAGTCTTAGATAACCCTCTGGATTCTCTTTCCTATAGCTAGCTCTTTTGCAGGCTTTTCCTTATACAACAGTTCCAAAGCATAGCTCTTCCTGTCTATCCACACAGCTAAACATTTTTTTCTTGTAACATTCTGTTTTCTGACAGTGACCAACACCGTTTTGATCTGTTCACACTCCTGCAGAATGCTTTTTCAGACTGTATCACTTCAACCCTGACATCTATCTCCTCCTGTCCATCTTCCAATTCTCACCCTTCTCTAGGGCCCAACATAAAATGCCCTTCCTCATTTTGAGGACGATTACCTCCTACTGTGCCAAAGGGCCAGCTTCCACATCAGGTCAACTCAGTGCTAGACTCTGCCTATTATTTGTAAAGTTTTCATGCAAGAAGTTGTGTGAAAGGCTTTTTCCTTAAGCTGACCTTCGTGCAGGGCAAAAAACTCCCTTAGAAGTGCACCAGGCTGTCTCATTATTCTTCTTTAAATCCTGTTCTCCCTTTTGCTAGAAAAGGTACCCCAAAAATTGGTATCAAGTACATGGCTGATGAACTAAAACCACCCTGATGGTGCTGATCACTATATTGTCTCATTGTTTCCTTAACTATTGTGTCTGTCTGCATCTGTCTGTTGTTTCTTACCAATTCTTTGATTGTCAGTGGGTCTGAATAGGGTCCTTATTCTTCACATGATCATAAAATAATTTAGGTTGGAAGGAACTTTTGTACATCATTTAGTCCACCTCCCTACTCAAAGCAGGACTAATTTAGTGTTTGTGTCAGATTGCTCAGGGTCACTTTTGCTCTGTGACAGAGTGTATGATGTCTTGGCAGACTCAGGAACACAACTGCAGAGGCACCCTGCAGTCAGCTGATAAGCATGATTCTCAGCTGAAGGGCTGAAAGAGGGACCACAACCAATGCGTGGGCGTTAGAGATGCACTCAGTGCAACATGCTTACACAGAAGATCCTGCTCTGAGCAAGACAAGTGTTTTCCATTTGCTCCACTCAGGATGGTTGAAAAATCTTGTTTTTTCCTGACCTGAATGTGAGGGTTAATGTCTGCTTTTCAACAAATCTGGTCATTTAAGGGAAAGCCAGTTCAAGAGACTGCCATTCAAATTCACCTATTTACCTGAGTTAAGAGACCAAGCTAAAGAATCTAGCACATCAGGATCTTTATGAGATTCCTTTGTGAGATTTTTAAGTTACTATGGTAATACTACTACTAAAAGTTTCTTCTTTCAGTGTTTTCATCACTAAAAACATGCTAATTAACAGTTAATTACAGTGTCTTTGTAGGCTCACTGAATGCTAACCTGTGCTCCTCTATGCATTTTCCTTTAAGCTTCTAGCATTCACATATTCATTTGTACAGTCACTCCATCAGAAGAGAAACACTGGGTGGCAGCTGGAGAATACTAAGATGCAGATTCTACATAAGATGAGAGCAATGAGGAACAGCTACTGTTCACCCCTTCTGAGGGGAGAAGGGATTTAACGGGTTTATGTATCTATATGCAAAATCAGAGCTGCTTTGCCAAACATGGAACTACGACTCAAAATAATGGCAAAGATGCTCTTCAAAAGAAGGATGGGAGAAGAAGATCGCTTTAGCAGGGGACAGGCTGACACAGAGAAATTCAGAATAAATTTTTGAAAGAGAGCGAGCTGTGAAAACATCTGGGAAATGGCAAATTATTTCTAGACTGATTTTCTTGAACATTTTAACCTAGACAAAGATTATTTCATTTGTTAGCCAGACCTGTGCTAAGGTAATCAGTGTCTGTACTAGGGAGTTCCAGCTCAAAACCTGACCAAAGAGACAAAACTATCTTCCATTATTCTCTAAGAGAAGCAGCAGCTGGACTTTGGAGACCAAGGACTTGGAGAAAACAAGAGGTATAAGAAAGGTACAATTTAAAAAAAAAAAATTATTGACCAGCAAATACTTGACCATTCCTGAAGCTCAGCGGAGCCTGAATAGTTATAGAAGCATTGTGGAGTTCTGGATAAGCCTGAACACATGGAAAAACAATGACCTAAAACCCTATGTTTAAAACATCCCTGATCTTTGGATCTAGAATTGTGCCCAACCCTACTCAACACGCAGTTCAAAAGGAAGAGATTAGCATGAGGAAGAAGAGCTCCTGCAGTCTTCAAACATAGACTTTAAAATGTACACGCAGATGGGCCCATCATTTTGCAAATATACAGGTATACTGCAAAAGCAACATAGAAATAATTCTGAAAAATAGCTTTACAGAGAAACATTGTATGCTAATGGAAGAATGGTTAGGAACAGATCATATTTATCTTTATTTAAAGATATTTTAAAGCTTTGATTCCCAAGAATTTCCCAAGAAGCACCGTAACAGAGGAAAAGATAGCCTTCTAAGGCTGTGAAACAAGCCCGAGATGAAAAGCTTGCACTCCTGTTGTGCAGCCAGAACAGGAAGCAGCACTGCATTACCTGAAGGAGCTGTCAACTAAGTAAAGAATTAAAAGATAAATCCTATTTGTATTACTGCTGGACATCAGTTAATGCTTGGACTTCCAAAATTAATAACATTTTTTTGGAAAACATCACTGGAATATGCAGTGTATATGGAATATGGAATAAACAAAGTATGTGTGTAAAGTCTTCACCTTGTCATCTATTTAAAGCATTAAAATTAAATCCATTTATTTCTTGTCTGGCCTTAGGACCACAGCAATCTTTGGGAATCATCCATTAGTCCCAAACACAGGTATTGGTCCCACTGAACTGCACCCCGAGTTTAAAATTAATCCTCACTAAGTGATAGTTCTCTCACAACAAGCAGGCTTGTTCTTTTTCATTACCCAGATAAGTCTTCTCTAAGGGGTGCCTTAAAGTCAAGCTTGAGACTTCTCAGGCTTAGCATTGAGATTTGACTTTCCTTTGAGGGAGATGTGCTCAGTGCAGCTCCCTTCTTCCACCAGACATAGGAAAGGAGTTTCTGCTCAAAGTTTCTTTGATGAATGATCAGAAAGGCCCACAGGAATCTTCCTGGGTCTCCCATCCTACCACACTGCTCTCAGCTTGCCAGTCAAGGCTTGCCTCACTGTCAAGAAAGCAGGAGTGTTTCAGAGAGCTCTCAGTCTCATCAACCAATTTACTCCACAAGATACATGACCACCTTCTAGCTAGTTGCCCAATCTACTAGACATCCCTCTTGGGCCCTTCTCCCTTGTTCTTTTGCAAACTATCATTGCATAACAGTGAGCGTATTGTTATTAAAGATGGAGAGCAAAATTATTCTTTGCTATCAGAATGCAATATCACAGTATCACAGAAACGTTGAGGTTAGCAGGAACCTTTACAGATCATCTAGTCCAACCCTCTTGCCCAGAGCAGATTGCAGATCAGGTTGCTCAGGACCTTGCCCAGTTTTGAGTATCTCGAAGGATAGACACAGCACAACCTCCTCAGTCAAGCTGTTCCACTGTTTGCGCACCTTTGGAGTGAAAAAGATTTTTCTTATGCTTAAATGGAATTTCTTGTATTTCAGTTTGTATCCATTTCGTCTTGTCTTTTCACTGGGCATCACTGAAGAGAGCAGCTCCACCTTCTTTACTCCCTCTCATAATATGTTTTTAAACGTTGGCAAGATCCTCTGAGCCTTCTCAAAACTGAACAGTCCCAGCTCTGTCAGCCTGTCTTCGTATGACAGATGGCCCAGTCTCCTAATCATTTTTGATAGCCCTTCACAGGCCTTGCTCCAGGATGTCAATGTTTCTGTTGTACTGGGGAGCCCCGCATGAGACCCAGCACTCCAGAAGTCTCTCACTAGGGCTGAGGGGAAGGATCGCCTCCTCCAGCCTGCTGGCAATGCTCTTCCTGGTGCAGCCCAGGATGCCATGGGCTTTCTTTGCTGGCTTGTCACCAACTTCTTGTGCACCAGAACACTCAGATCAGTCCCCAGCCTGTAATGGTGCATTACATTATTTCAGTTTACAAATCTGAATTATAAACAACACCAAGTTCCATAGGCTGACATAGTGCTAGCAGGTTCCTCTTCCTTCTCCATAAAACCATTAAAACAATGGGGCAGTTTGTAGCTCTATGCTAAAGTCCGACCCTTCACTTACTACACAGATAGGAATCAGTAGAAAGCTGAAGAAAGGTATCTTCAGCTTGGTGGCTTACTCTTCATTAGCTTTTAAGTAGCCATCTGCTCTAATAAGGAATCTTCTGCCACATAAAGGCAGTCACAACACTGCAGACAGCACCAAGTGCACAGCCAGAAAGTGTTCCTGGCTTTCCCGTGGTTTCTGTTGCTGTCACAGCTGCAAGCATAGTTGTTATTGCTATGCTAAGAGCTGTAGCAGCTGCTATTGTTGTTCACACAGCTATTTCAGCAGAGTTCCAAGATCCATTCCTGTATTCAGAAGTGTCAGCTGCCCACGTGCTCAATGACATGAAAGCCTGGCCTGCACCAGACAAGTGCAGATTCTGTCAAGTCCTTCCATCACAGGCTTAATTTGTATACAGAAAAACCCTACAGCAGAGAAACAAAGATTAACAGTGCAAAAAATATCTTTCCCTTTGACCTTTTTTTCCCCTGCTCACAGGAAATGGATATATTCCAAGTCTTGCTTTGACAGATGCAACACAATTTTTCTAGGCTCCTCATTAGTCACAGATCACAAGCAGGCAGTAAATGGGGTGCTGTCCTGGACTCTGGGTACAGCAGGACACCCAGGAAGAAGCTGCAGACCAGGCTTCTCTTGAGTTCCTCATATTGTAAGAGGTATCATGCTCAGCAGGAATTATATTATAGACAATAAGGGAGATATCATAGGATTTAGCTGTCACATGCTCTTGTTCTCCACATACAAGAGGATAAGGTCAAAAAAGAATCCTCCTATCATACCCCACAATTAGGAAAGCAGGAGGGAGATCAGGCTCTGGGTACATCCATGCAAGCCAACCAAGTAAGCCTGGGGCACTGACCTACAGTCAACCTTGCTGTTTAATCATTAGCATGCTCTTTTGTATTAGCTGTGGCCCATACTATATAAGGTTTCTCAGACTAATACAGCCACAGCACAGGGAGCAGCATAACCACTCCAAGAAGGCAGCATATAAATATGATTTAAAGGGCAGAAGAGGACTTAACCACTTGGATGAAAGCTGTACTGTGCCATTTGCTCTCAAGGCCAGAGCTCCTTATGCACCCTGGCCCAATTTATTTGCCAGTAAAAATGTAGCCTCTGGGACCATTTATGATCCTCTCTACTCATTAGTTATCTCCACCTCAATGTAGAAACCGAGAAATTAAGATATGATAGCCTTTCTAAACTGTTCCTCTAAGAAAACCTAAAAAACTTAGCCTGCACAAGTACAGCATGTAGGTATAGTAATGTTCTGTGCTTGGCTGCCTCCTGCCACAAGGTGAGACAAGGACAGGGACAAAGAAATTAAGTACACACAGACTGAAATTAAAAGGATGGAAATCCCATTCCCCAGCAGCATTTATTTGCATTTTGAGTGTGAAAGCATGGAGATGTAAAGAGATGTAAACAAGACATGAAGGCAGTACACTGGATGATGAGCTTTCTTCAAGTATTTGCACTATGTCACATTTTGTACATCCATAGCCACAGCTGTGAGTTCCTGTTGTGAACCTGATATTTTTTATCTGTACATATCAAGTATTAATAAAATTTCAGAATATGAAACAACTGAAAACATAAGATTTGTCATAAGAAAACATCACAGGTGGTACAACTGATTACAAGTTTACAATAGCTTTGCTCTCTCAGTGGGACAAGAAACTTTTTTTTTTAAATATAAAAGGAGCAGAGCAGATATCAACATGAAATGCTCTGCATTTGTCATGCAAGGAGAGATTCATGATTGCATCAGCCTCCACAGACTAGCTGGAAGCTATCCGAGAGTGATGACTAAACAGAAACTGATCTGTTTGCCGATTGGCATGGTACTGCCGGAGCTAGAAATGCAGAAAGCAAAGACAAATAGTAGTAACCCCATTGCTTCTACACATGCATTACAACACCACCAACAGGCAACATTTCCTGGAAAGAGCAGGAAACTAACAGAGCAATTGTTTTAGGGAGGAGATAATTAATGACATATTTCATCCCAGCTGTTCAAAAAGCAATGCTAAGAATGGGTCTGTGTTACTAACACAATACTTACTTCCTTCTCTTAACTTGCCATCATAATCCACTTCAGAGTGGATTTCCCATACAAACTGAAATCTCTAAGTTCCTGAAAAAGAATCGGTATCCCATGGTGCCAAGCACTGCAGTATTCACATACTGAAAGGATGCTCAAGATTCCTTGAAGGCTCCAATCAAAGCATCATTTTAAGCCTCAGACCAACTTCTCCAACCAGTATGGGCACATCTTATGGTTGATGATTGTTTTGCAATTACTCTGTGTCTCAAAACAATGTGAGAGTGGACTGGCAATCAGCAGTACATTGGATACTCTGCTGCCTCTTGCCATTTGAAACATTCACCATAGGACACTGATTGCAGGGTGTAACTACAGGGAGCACGCTTCCTCTTCATTTAATATAGTGCCTTTAATGAGATGCTGACAGACTTTGGAAAGACTAGATCTGTGAAGGAATTACATTTACTCTGAAAAGCTCTGAAGATGTTAGTTTCCTGACCAAAGAAATCTCACCAAAATACTTTGACACAAAGATAGTAGGATATAGCTACTGACTTTTTAAAAGTGCAAGTTAATAGGCGAAGAACAGCCAGATCAGGAACTGCACAAACTCCTCTCGCCTTGCTTTTCCTGTTGCTTGCTGTTTTCAGTCACACTGTCCATCCAGTTCAAATCCACAGCATCAGCTGAACATCAATTTTCACTAGGGAAGCATGCACAAACATACATTGTGGAGGTAGGACATCAGTAGGATACAAACACATAATTGGTGGAAAATTCCCAGTCTTGAGCCTTGGTTCCATGTTTGACTTGTTTTTGCTGCTCAGCATACAGGCAGTGTGCCTGGGGCTATCATTAAACTGGCAAATGTGGTTCAACAGCAACTGCTTCCTCACTGAACTGTCCTGGGCTGCCAAAGACCAGTTTTGAGAATCAAAGCTGAATTTTGATGGGTCATTGCTCAAGCTACAGTCTCTGTGGTATATGCTAGCAACCTCACTGAGCCTGCTTTGGCATCTTAAAGCCATCTTTCACCACATCATACTCAGATGGGTTCAGAAATTCATTATTGTGTTTGTAACAAAACACCTGCGGTCTCAGTTTTTACCAAATCTCTTCATCAGCCAGGTCACTGCCCCCAACCTCCAGCAATTTTCAGGGCAACTTTATTACAGACTGTTCATCAAGTTTCAAATTCTGTGACTTACTAAAATGCAAGAGATAACAATTTTCAGATATGACAGCAACAAGAATTTCCAGCTCTGTCTTATATTGATTTTCAGTATACATTTATTCCACTTGCTATTGATCCATTTCCACTTACATGCATTTTCACTTTTAATATTAGGCTTTCATAGAATAGCAGTCATGCTAAAGAAATTTTGTTTCACTAGTTGATTGATCATTTTGAATTAATTTATCACAGAAATACCTTCATGTAAATGCATTGGTATATAAAATAGTCTAAGATATATTTAAGAATTTCAGCTGTAGCAATGCACTGGGAAAGTTAGGGTTTGTGAAGCTTCTGCGAGATACTATTTTTGAATGGTTTTGGGTTATTTTTTTCAAAATTTTTTATCCACAAATGCCAAATAGAATATTCCTACAACATTTAACAGTGACAAGTTAACCAATATTAAAAATGCTGTGTTCTTTTCGCTGTTGGCTTTTGCCCTGTTAACATTTTCTCTGGGTTCAGAGAGAAGTATTCTATTTGAGCCTGATAAGCTCAGTGAGCTTGTCTGATGAGAAAAATCCAGTAAGACAAGCAATATAATGCCTATATGACCAAATAGCACTGACAGCACTTAAATCTTTAGGTATCAAGTGCTTTCCTCTTCTCTTGTCCACTAAGAAAAGCCGGATTAGGCAGTTTAAGTTTCCTGTTCTGAAAAAGAGAAACTAATTCTTTTCCACTCTGAGTCCCAAATTTGTTGACCTTTCAGAATAGAGTGATGCTTAACTTGAAGAAGGGTCTGCAATTGAACAGTTTCAACAGCTCAAAAGAGATCTGTTACATGAGTTTGGATCTCTCACAGGATATCAACTACTTGGCAACAGATAAGAGGAGTCCTTGCTCTCTCCAATCCTCTTGACTTTGATTTCTTCTAAGTCACTTCCAAAATCCAAGAATCAGGAGTCAGGTACCAGAAGTAGCAAGGACTCACCATTAAAATTCCAATATTCTCTCTTCAGTGGTTTGGAGGTAGGATACAACAAATTGCTGGGGAAGATTGTTGCAATACTGGTACTCATCATCCTTTGTTGTCATACTTTCACATTGCATTGCTTCTGGGTGACCTAGAATGAAGTATTAAAACTCCTTGCAAGAGATCAGTGAGACTGGATGACTAGATACACTAAAAAAAAAAAGACTTGTCAAGAAATAAGCTCCTCTGAGGAGGAACTGGGTATTACTGCTGTAGTAGACCACTGTCTAGAAGAGCTAGAAAAGCAGGGAACATGTTTCCTTACTTATACAGGGGGATCTCCAGCACGGAAAGTTTCCTGTAGTAGTTAATGAATTTACTACTACATGAGCATCAGTGCAGCCAAGAAGTAGGAGGAAAGGGACAGAAGCCCTCTTTTCACATTCACTCTGCAGCTGCATCAGGTCACACTGCTTGCCTGAGCATGCAAAGCAGTGGAAAAAATTCTTTTTACAGTCTTTCTTTCAACATCCTAGTATAAATACAATCAAAGCTTTGAACTGTCCAGGGCCATGAGTACACAGCTCCTCCCTACAATCACAGACATTATTTTAGTGCTGTAGAACATGCCAACCAATTGTTTCGGCCAAGTTTGGTAAATTTAAGTCTTGGAAAAAATTAAGAGTAAAAAGAGATCAACTTGAAGTAAATATTCATTTTGGAAGTAGAGCAATCTATCACTTTAAGCAGATTACAGTATAACTTTCTCCAAGCCAAAATATTTTCAGTTGTCTTGGACAGACTACTACCTTTGTCATAATAGTGAGTTTCATAAATTGTCCCTTTTCAAGCCATCTGAAGACAACATTCCAGATTCTCCACAACTCTCAAAACCGTTTCTCCATCTCATTCTGCTCAATACAGTAGCCAGTGAACAGCTCTAGAAATGCAATAGGGAAGAGTACACGTTATTTTTTTTTGATAGAAAAAGCCTACACTCAGTAAACAGCTTCATCACTGAGATGGACAGGTTTATCCTAAATAGAATAAAAATCCTGGTGTTGAGCAGAATCCCCCAAAGAGTAGCATGAGCAACAGTGCTCAGCACAGTTAAGAGAGAGCTAGTTTTGGGGCTGTCTTTCTTGAGCTTGTGCAGCAATTAGTGCCAAGGATCTCAGTCTTCATCTGCAACTCCTTGACACAACTGTAGTAAAAGTTATCCTCACTGCAATATGCGTTTCCTGATTTGTCAGGGAGAAAAAAAATCCTAAACTGCAACACAAACTAAGATTAACAAAGTCAGTTAACTGTAAATAGCCCATAAATTAGCATATTCTAATCGTTTTAAGTAGGTTAGCATCATGTCTGAAAAACTGTTCAAAGGTAGTTGTAGTCTCTTTTGTGAGGCAAAAATGGTATTTCACAGAAGGAAAAACAACCTAGTAATATTAGAAAAGTCTTGACTTAGGCAACTACCTTGCTGAGAAGATATACTAGCAACTCCACCAAGACATAACTCATTAGCCCACTAACTGGTCACCTTCAGTTTTACCAGCACCTTCAGCTTCTCTTACTTGCTTTTTTCTTTCTACTTTTCCTTCTACAAAAAGCAGAAAAACAGAGGTGGCCGGCTCCAACTCTCTTATTCCCATACTCTACCATTCATACCACTTAACCACTTTCAGCTTGTGGAGATTCCTGACCTCCATTTGTCCTCAAGCAGGACTACCATTCTTCTTACCTTCTTTAAACTGTTTTTACTGACAGCATCTAACATTTTCAGAGAACTCCATTTGAGCTCCAACCACCTTCTGTGACCTCATACCTTTTTGCATAGCTTTTTTCATCTGGCTTGGACTCTAAAGTAGAAACTGAATTACTAGTTTCTTCAAGAGGTGCGTGCAAAAGTACAAGTTAAACACCTAGAATAAAAGCAGCATGATAAAAAGGGCTATGGGATACTTTTTAGTGTGGTAGTAAGCAAGAATGCCTGTCCACAATGTGTGAACATTGAAGAAAACCACGTAGTCAAGGTATCACCCTTGACTGCTTCAAGAGACCAGCCAATACAGTTCATCTGGACATTAGATGTCCCCATCATGGAACTTTATGCAAGATCTCTGCAAACCAGATGAAGTCATCGCCCCCAATTTTTACAGCTAATTACACTCATCTCCAAGTACTACACATCTGAATTTATTACAGTGTTCTTATAAAAGACCAGATGGACTGATTCAGATAACTTCTGAACTATAGTCTAAGTGCAGTAAGACAATGTCCATTAATAACTCCTAACAGAGATACATACTGCTGCATTAAGTGTTTGGACTTTAGTTTGTTAGATTTTTATCTCGGCAAGTGATAAAGTTTCATAGGTAGCTCAAGTATTCATAGCAGCAGCATCAAGACTGTGAGAAAGTACTATAAAGTTGTTTTAGAATGGTATTTGTACTAAGCCAGACCTTTATTATATGAGTAATCTTTGTCAAGATTTAGTCTGAGGAAGCATGCTCAATGTTGACTTACGTGCTGTAGGAGATGTCTGGCTGATTCTATCTATCCCACAATAGAGGTACTTCCTACAGACATAGCTGTTCTCTTGCACTCTCCTCAGAAAAACAAAAGATAGCTTACTTTTTTCAGCAACAAGAAAACAGTTTTCCCAAAGACACACAAACCAGGCCATCTGGATAGATTCCAGAAAATGCCAGACTCTTGAAAACCAAGCCACACAGTAGTAATACCAGGTTACTTGAGTAAGATCCTGCTCAAATACAGAAAACCAAGCTATCTATGCCTTCCTATATTTAATAAAGAACACTCTAGATATCTTCAGTAAAGATGCTTTTTCCTGGAACTGTTGTATTTTGTCTGCTAACAATGAATAGCTGAAATCTTATGTTAATCAGTCTAAACAATCCATAATGTTTTCACTTGTGTCTTCAAAACCAACTTCCCTGACTTCATGAAGCTATACTACTTTTGTAAGGCAGTATAATGATACCCTGCTAAGCACAGGCTTTAAGTTCCATACATAAAGTCCAACCAAACTGGAGCTTAGACAGGAAGATTTCCAGAAATTATTTTCCATGCTGTAGCTTAAGAAAATTAACTTCTGAGAATTTCCTCTAAAAAAATTTTGCTAATAGCAACCAGAACCTTTTTAATCATACAAAATTGTAAGCCTCCTTACTCCCACCTTAGTTTTCAGTAGTAATACTAAACCACGACACAAGTCTAATTGAGGTTGGGTTGTCTTTTTTTCCATCTCTGAAAAATGAAATGTGAATCAAAAAAACTGGAATTCCTATTATGAGGAGATTCCAGTCTTGAACATAGAGTCTTGCCAATTTCACTCCTTATATCAATATTGTATCACTTACAAGACTGACTTTCATCTAACTGTATGGATTTCAAGGTACTGGCTTTAGATCAACTGACCTGTTTAACTTTGGCAAGGCTCACTGTTAAGTTCGCTACAATAAAAGAATGTTAACTTGATGGTATTGCTACATATACACACACTCATGAATTTTAGATTCACACCAAAGCTCTGTGCAGTCAAGACACTTTGCCTTCACCAGCATGAACGGATCACCTTTGTCCATCATGCACACAATCATGTCAGAAGAGCACAGCAATGGTAGCTTAAGAGAAAGTATCTATACCACAGTTTAGGCAAAAAGGGGAGAGATGCACCAGGACCAGTCTGTATAAAAGCCACCTATTATTTCAGAGAAAATGAAAATCAGACTGAAGACAGCACACTTCACTTACACAGCCTGATTAGTTACTACTCCTCCTTTTGTGCATCAGAACATACCCACATCATTCAATGCATTCATATACAAGACTAATTCTACCCTTCAGAAAAAGGAAGGCCAAGGAATATTCTATTTTGTCATAGACATCAACTTTACTGTTTTTTCCAAGCATGACAAGTAAAAAAAGTCAGAGCACAAAACATTTTGAATTTTCAGCTACCACCATTTGTGTTCCTTTGCAATAGCAGTTTATACACTGTTTCTGAAAATCCTCCTCCCAAAACTTAAGTGGGTTTCAAAACGCTTTACAAGAGAAAAAACAAGTCAGGAGTAAGTTCAGTTCTGTCTAGTATCCCCAAAGTTACAATTACATCTGGCAAATTTCATGTCTTCCATTTAATCACTCCAAATCAGAAGCAGTTCTAGTTAACGCCAATTCATTTGTTCACTCAAGCCCTGCAATACAGGGGAAAAAAAATTATGCTCATTAATAGTTTATAATGCTGTCTTGAGACACAAATGTATTAATGCAGCTTAAGAGTTTCCCATGCATCTGGTTTACTGGCTACCAGATAGATGAGAGCTAAAGTTGCTTTGACTTTCTGGGGATATTCTGAGAGGCCAAAGTAACTGCAGAGGCAAGATATATGCATGTGCCAACTGTTCTAGCTGGGAGTTAAACACCTCAATGTTAAACAGCAGTCTAAGGAAGCATTCTCTTCCCACTAAAGGGATACTGGAAATACTGCTGCTTGCCGGAAAAGGCTTAAAAAAATGCTGTAGCTATGAATGTACCAAAAAAAGCTGTTTTCAGGTAGGGAGAATAGAATGAGCAATTCAACAGTACACATGAAAAGCTTGCATCTTTCACTGACTTATTCACTTCACAATCACTGACAGGACTGATGTACATATTTCCGCACCTGCAATTATAAAAGCAGATAAAATATTTAATATGTAATTTACAATGTATTTTACCAGCTTGGCATACAGGATGAACAGAATATATCAAAGTAGTTGACAGTTATAGGCTTGTGGAGGCCCTGCAAAAATATTACTTCAGATATCTGCTAATTTAAAAAAAAAAATCAATTTCCATTTTAGAAGTGATACAATTCAATCTACCACAAAATACAAAGAGCTGCAAAAACGTATACCATTCCAACAACAATGTATATAAGTTATTAAATAATGATCTGATTTAAAAGAATATAAATGAAGCCTTTAAGTAGGTCTTTTCTACATGCATATTATTCCTCATTAAAGAAAAAAATATGTAAAAAGGCCATTGGTAATTGCTTTGTTAACCACTGTAGAAAATGCCAATTCTCTGGTCACAGACGCCACTAGTTTAGCACTTAAGGTCTCTGCAGTGTTACATGTGATTATTTTTAAATACTGTTAATTCTATTACTCCATTGGTAAAGTATGCGTGACTTGGAATATGGCAGTCTTCATATTGAGAGGGCAGTGATGCACAGTTTTGTAATTATCCAGAAGAACAGCACCCTCCACTGCTCTGTACTTGTGGCTCATCATCAATGATCTGTACACCTCGCCTTGCTATTCCTGACTGACTGGAACCATTGCCTCTTGCTCTTTCATCCACTTGAGCAGTTTCTATCATTCCTGTAAAGGAAGAAATGTATTAGATGACACTCCACTGCATTTTTTACACATGACTTTGAGATTTTAATCTCTGAGATCTTGAGTTACATGCACAAAGTTCACCAAGACTGGTTCTCCTGTTTATTGTACAGAACTAAGTACTCAGGTATCACATGGCATAGCTGTAAGAACATACATAAATCTTCTTCCTGAAGTAAGAAACATCCAGCAGCTCCTGTTGACTAAGGGAGATCTCAGACACTCAAATGTTCTGAAGTTAGTGATTTCAAAAGTTAGATTTACCCACCCATATCATGAACATTCTGTTAAAAAAAGAAAACAAACAAGAAACCTCCCACACCATCTATCGCCCCACCTCCCAAAAAGTGCAACCTACTCTTCAGACACACAGGTGAAGTTTTGCTTAAATCCTTGTATCATGAGAACACAATGAATAGCACAGCTTCCCTGTTGCAACATTTTGTCCTATATTAACGTGGTCTTCACCATTTGCTTAGACTGCTGTGTAAAATTTGCATCATTACAGCTTTGAGTTTATGATTTGTAATTAACATCATTTGAGAAGATTTTTGAAAGAGGTGGAACTTTGAAGCTGGAAATAGTGAGACCAGTCACAAAGTTTGATTTGAGGTTACTATTTACATATGCTGAGTGAAACAGCAGTTGGTGTTCCAACAAATGACAAAGACATTTCTGGCGTACAGCATGAATTTCCAATATTGTAAGCAACCAGAGATCAAGCTTCCATAGGTGTTACAGTACACAAGTGGCTTGAAGTAGACTCAATGAAGTCAGTTCTTAGTAATAGTTTACATTAAGGCTTTTCTATAGGGTTTTAAGCATTCTGAACCCTTGAGCATTTTATGAATAAGCTCTTTACCAAGAAGCTAGATAATACCTACTTTTACAGAGGTCAAGAAACAGTTCTTCAATTCCTTTGTTCTGTTTAGCTGAAGTATGATAATGTTTTGCTCCAACAGATTCAGCATACCTGTAGGAATGCAGGTACAGAACTTCATTGTAGTAAAGGACTCAATCTTTCTAAGCCACTTTACATGAAGCAAAAAGATGATCACAAGAGGTTTTATTCTAAGTTCAGAGTTAATCTACACATGCTGATTTAATGTAAAAAGGAAACTATGTAATTAAAACTGCCATGATTTATGAAAAACATTAGCTGAAATAAAGAAAATTTCATGTCTAGAAATGCATTTAAACAGCAAATGTTGACTTTAATCACGTACTCTCAAGTTACACTTTGGTCAGTAAGGACATTCCAGGACTCTGATACTAATAGAACACTTAACACAGCAGCCAGCTAGGCACTGCTGGTTTATGCCTGCCAGTTGTTAACAGCATCACAAGTTTATTACTCCAGCATAATTCTGCAATGACTGTTTCTATTAATAAATTGGTGTGACTTACGTTTCCGCTTCTTGCACTGAAACATGTCTCTCTTTTTCCAAGTCTATTTTGTTACCTGATGGAAACAAGTTAATCTTTCAAGTCTTTGTACTACAAAATTGCCCCCCAAAAAGCAGTCATGTAATCATTGTACCCCACCATTTTCTTAAAAGCTGTCCCAGTAAAGACTGACTTTTTACACAGCTCTCAATATGGAGCGCAAAGATTTAAGAATTCCCTTTCACTCAAGCATTTGCAGGCAATGAAGTTCTACTTCTTTAAGAGAGATCAGGAGAGCTAAATACTTCCATATTAAGCCACTGATTCAGCCTTCTGCTTTTCTTTTGTAATTTGTTAGCAGCTTATCTGTGCTGCAAAGGTAGTTTTTATAGGATATCCATACATTTATCCTCCCGAGAGCATTTTAATTACTAGATCTGATTTTAAATCTAAACCCAGTACACTTCTGATGCATTCTGTTTGCAATGAAATAACCAAGCTTTAGGATTCGTGCTACCCCAGAGCACTTAATTACGACAACAGACAAGCATCCAGCCTATGCCACTGAGAACAGTAAAAAACATGACATTTGAGTACTTGCAAGAATGAATGCATGTTTGAGGTTTGTGTTTCTCTGTTAAACTACACTCTGCATGTGTCTGTACCATGCACTTCTGACATGCTGTATCATTAAACAGCTTGTTTTTCAAAACTAACTCTTATTTTCTTGAATCAACTGAAATTTCTAGCTCCAACTGAGTTTTAAATATCAAACTAACATAAGCTTTACCCCTTCATATGTACAAGCTGTCAAAGCAGTGTTCGGAAGTTGCTATTAATCAGAAGAAACATTTGATTCAGTCATTAGAATCACATGTTAAAAAAGACTTACCTACTATACATAAACAGATTTCATTTCCCAACATTTTTCTTAATTCCTTAACCCAGTTTTTTACCTGCAAAAAGAACAGAGTTAAGTTTATTTTCATTTGATATACTACTAGCTTAAAGCATTGCAGAACTGACCCATTTCCTTCACTAACTGTTTACTCTTAAACTTAAACATTTAGAAGTAACATAGATGGACAAAATAGTCTTTAGATAGCTACACATAGCTCTTGTTCAGCAGGTTTTAGTTCACAGCTGAAGGTAAGAGCAAATTACTTGGGTAAAATGGTTCAATTACTCCAGAAATATAACTCACCATACTCATGTTCGCCCCACTCCAAGGAACAAGTTCACTGCATTGGCTACTTTAGGTCAGCCATGAGATCTTTTATCAGCAGCCACTTACTGACAGATCACAAATGGTACTTTAAGGGTAGAGGTACCTGAACTGAGCTGTTGAGGTTAGATTATAATAGATGTTTGTTTCCTGAGAAAACAGGTGGGACAAGAGTGTCATGACATCTGATAGTAAGGTATCTGTTGTCATGCTTTGAAGTTGTATGATCACTGCATTGACTTACTGCTATTTTAAGGGAATTTAAGTCATGGAGAGGCAATCACTTCAAGAACCTCAAAATAGTTAGGATACATGATACACAGGTAATTAGGCAATAACTTCTGCAAATTAGCCTCCCCTCTTTTTTCAGAGAATATAAGAGTTTTGATATTACAGAATTTTACTAAGTAGGGCTCAGCATGAAAAGGCACAAGTTGAAGTAGCACTCACAAGTCGTCACAGTTTTGCAGATGAGGGACAAGAGTTTAACTGCTAGCACAAGTGCTTTACTTGCCCTACAGACTATTTAAATTACTTAAGGTGTTGTGGAACTATACTCTTATACTACTTATATCACTGCTAACCTAAGCGTTGCCCATATAATTACAATTTCTTACTCCTCTACACAGAAGTCCCACTGGTTTTGCCACAAGCTAATTGGAGACAAACTCACTTAGGAAAGACTGTCACCATTTTTCACATGGAACATCCTACAGAGTGATAGCACTGATTTGACACAGGGTTTGAAAAAACTCACCTGCTCAGACTGATCAACTAATACTGTTGTAAAACATTCAGCCATCAAATTTCAGGTTTTGATGAGGATTTGGAGTCTAGATATTTATTATCACTGAGAAAGTAATGTTTCCACTATCATGTATTGCAATTTCAGAGTTCTCAGATCTGTAAAAGGTCATGTCACTTAATATCTTTTAGCAATTTGGTTTATACAGTTGAGATCAGTATTGCATACTATCACAACAGTACTGGTTTATGTTTATAGCCTGTCACAGATTAATTCACACATCTAATTCTCTGGTGTTCTTTGAATAACCCTGCTAGAACTTTAGTAGACTGAAAAAGTCAGCCTTCAAAAGCATACTAATAAGGCATATACTTCCATTATATGGTCTAAATTTGCAGATGTAATTTATATTGCTATTGCTGAAAACAGAAGGTTCCCATTTATGCACTCATATCACAGATTATCTTTCCATGAGTTCACATCCAAGATAAAAATCTGTCCAGTACCTTTTGAAAAGAGTCTTCATCTGTTATATCATATACTAGAATAGCGCCATTAGAGTCCCTGTAGTAGATAGGCCCCAACGCATGAAATCTTTCTTGACCAGCTGTATCCTGCATTTAAAATGCACTTATCAGTATTTAAGACAAAACAAACAATACTTCAAGAAACTCCAATACTTTGAAATTTTACTTTATTAAGAAGTTCCTAATATTTGAGTTCGAGTAAACTAAAGTAATTTTTCAGGAAAATAGTCTATTTAGCTAGGAGAGGGAAAATAGGAAAGTAAACATACCCATATTGCAAGGTTTACTCTCTTCCCACCAATATTTAGCTTCTTTGTAAGAAAAGATGCCTAGAAAGCAGAAAACAGAGTTAAATTTTACACACAAATGTCTTGTTTGACTTCAGATTATTTTACTAATAAAAACATCTGAATCAATAAAAGACAGATTTCTGGATCAAAATACTCTCTAAGGCAGAAGGCCGAGTCAATACTAAACCAGTTAGTCATTTCACTACAGTTTGCCAGAAGTCTATTCTGAATACATTTGCCTGAAGCCAATGATTTACTACATCTTTTTGCTGTTGTTTTGAATGATTTGGGAAGGATAAGAGTTGTGTGGAAAGAGTCTGAATTCACCACACTGATAAGATGAACTCAAAGCATTTCACAAAAGTACATGAAATTCGGGTAGCAACCAGCCTAACAGGATTTTTAATTTGCAGGAATTAGGCAAAGTAGTTCACTATTAGTGAGCTACCAGAACAAAATAAAATAGTTTATCACTAAAAGACTCAGAACACCAGTATTCTGTAAGTTTCCTTGTCCATATATTTTCCCTTTTTTTGCTCAAGTGAACCCACAACTCCCCCCATCTGTTTTGGGGTGGTTTTTGGGGACAGAGGTGTGGTTTGTTGGGGGGTGGGGTGTTTTTTTTTCCCCAGACACTGTTCCTGAAAGCTCAGTGATATGCTTCTCAGCTAAAACACAAAAGGAAAGCAAGTGGCAGGACAAGAAAAACCTCAGAATAAGCATACAAGCTGCTCTAAGAATTCCACGACATTATCTTCTGAAAACATTTTACAGGACCAGAGCATATTGCATGGTTAGTCTAATTTCAGTAACTCAAGAGTACGTCTGTTCTTCTCCAAGCCTGCATGATCCACATTTTCAAACACCACCTCTGTTGCCAAGTTTGTAATTTGGTGGCTAAAAAGGGCTATAATTTAATACAAGTTTAATAGGCTAGAACAGGGTCTGAAGGAGTTGATACATTAGGAACCTGCTCCCTCCGTTCTGAAGACTAGCAGTAACAGGTTAACATCAGACAATTCAGTTGCCAAGGGTTAACTTTTGTCTTTTTCCTCAAATTATACTCAGTTTTCCTTTCAGCTTCACCTCAACTTGCATTTGGATACAAACAAGTACTCAGTTGTATTTTATGGTACATTCATGCCAGATTATTCTAGGCTGGACTGGTGGCAGCTCAACATGAGCTCTCTGTATGAGCACTGACCAGGCACTGAGCTAACTAAAAGCCAAGTGTATGTGGAAAGTGTCATAGGCTAAGTTAGCTGCTTGAACCAGCCTACTGCTTAACTATACAAGCAACCAGTACACACACAGAAGACCATGGTAGTTCAATTTACACCAGCCTAAACTGCTGTTAAAGTGCCTCTCTGGAGTGCTGCCTGGATTACAGTTAAAGTCATCCAACACTCAGCTGCTAGAGCAGCTCCTGCTCTTCAGCTACTTCCCTAACATCAACTCTGGCATCTGTATGACCTAAGCAGAGATGATTCAAGAAACTCTTCTTTCTTTGAAGTAAATTGTACCTTCTCCCAAAGCTTTCCAAGTCTGATAAACTGACCAGAGGAAAACAAAAAGACGCTTTCCAAGAGCAGGTATCAACAAACTAATCATGACCCTTGTATTCAAGGTAACTAAAGCGTTAATGCTACCCCTTCAGTCTACAACGAGGTGGCATAAGTCAACTTCAGAGAAAGTTCCAGATAGCATGTTAAAAGTATTTAACACTCCAGCCAACTTGTAACAAACAGCTTAACAGCAGAGTAGCTAATCTTAAACATCAGGAAACCTTTATTTCTTTAATCAAAAACGCTGCAGAAAGCAGTTTATGGCTTTCAGCTAGCTGTCCCTAAGGATTATCTGATCAGTGTCTAGTCTTTATGCGATAATTTGTCCTACTACACCAGATTTTAAAAGCCAAAACCTTAAAAGTGACTTCAGAGGTTTTCATTCACCAACACTTGGGCTATATTAAGAGCAGGTATGGATAGGCACAATGAATCAAGCTTACTTGACAATATTGATATGTTGTACTACAGTACTTGATATTCTCATGCAAATCTCAAAGGAAAACTTCTTCTGAGCCCTGTTTGCTTTTGTCACAACACTGACAATCAAACCTGCTCAGCTGGTATGAATTTCACAGGTCCGAGAATCACATTTCTGAACAAAAGGCAGAAAAATCCTTCACAGAAGCACTATTTATATTTTTACAAAAGCCACACAGAACTCAGTATCCATAAAGTTATATCATTATGGCTTTAGACATCGGCCCAATTAATAACACAGGTATCTTTACTATCTGACAGAACAAATATTAAGTAGGCTTATCACCATACATAAATTTTGCTTAAGTATCACCAGTCCTTCAGGTCACCACAGCTTTTGATAGCAATACTGTCTTTTAGCACTAAGAGTAGAGTACTTCCTTTCCTATACCCACATATTAGAAGGCCCATACATTCGAGAAAGGCTTTTTAGTATTGCCTGGAAAAAAAAAAGTCACAGAAGACTGTGACAATGGTATTTAGCATTGGGCTATTGTACTTGCACTCTGTATTAAAATTTGATGAAATTGTACTAATTAAGTTTTAGTCTACCTATAGTCCAAACCAAAAAGAGAGACAATATTCTCTATCGGACATCCTGATTACAAGCAAGTTTGTCTAAAAAGCTTGCCTGATAACAAGATTGGAACCTGGTATTTAAAGTAGTCATGGTTAGTAATCAGCAGAAGGCTTTTTGAACATGCTGCAAGAAACAGTTAATACTCTATTACAGATTACATGCCTCATCCTTCTTCATTGTGTTCATATACTTGAGGAACACTGTTAGCAGGCTCCGCTCTTAAATTAATAGGTATGGATAAATTTGGCATATTTACCATCAGGAAAGTACATTTTACAGCCACAGTGGCAAACATGCCAAAGACAAACCACCCCACATCTACCTTTTAAACACACCCCCTAGCCCCCTTCAAGTTCCATCTGTCTCATGGAAGAGCAAGGCTATTACTCTTCACTCATTGTGAAGTTGGAACAATAAAATAATCAGGTGAACAGCAGAACTATGCAGTTTTTAGGAATCTGAGGGGAACCCAACATGGAAGGAAGAGTCTTAACTACTGTTTTGAGATAGTTTAGAAGCCTAGTTTAGGAAAAAAACATCAGCTGCCAAGACTATAAGAGCCTTTTAAATCAGTACAGTCTAGACAGCATTAGGGAATTACATACAGAAGAGGATTCAACACTTTTTCTAATCTCCAAAGAATTTACTAAATTGCGTACTACAGATTTAAGTCTGAGTTGTGAGTTGGCTTACAATCAGTAACTCCTTTCCATTACTCTTGTTACTATGACAATTTATTTTTGCTAGGACTTTCAAAAAAGCCATATATATGACCACAGTTAATTCAAAGATAAATAATCTCAAACAGCTCTTTGAAGTAAGCTACTAATTTTGGCATTTTGACTCTACCATCTTATGACTTGCCTGACTTAGAAGAAAAGGATAATACCATTATAAGAGCTAAAATTCTATTCTCTTTACATGCTTATGGAAAAAATCTTTTCTTTCTTTTAATTTTCTTCTAAGAGCTTAGTTTCATATGTCCATCAGGCCCCGTTTGGAGCTGATAAAGGGGCCAGAGTAGAACACAAGGAAGACCCAGCTGGAAAAGATTCTCTTGAAAGTCCTTGACTAAAAGCAGATGTCACCTGACCCTTGACTGCTTCATCATCAATAGAGGCAAGCCAGGCATATGAACACTGCGTATAGCACTGAACCTCCTTGCATTGTCTTCTCCCTGCCCGCCCCCCCCGATATCTTAGACAGCCAAGACAGCTTTTCCAGGTTATGCAAGTCCAGCAAAGCTAGCAGGATCCGTACAGTATGATTAGCGCCACATCAGCAGCTCTCCTGGATTGGCTATTTCGCAGTCTTCAACACATTTTAAAGATTAGTACCAAAAACATGTATTTATCTTGAACAAACAACATGAAGTGTCTACCCAATTAAAAATAATAGTTTGACAGTAGGTTTCTTATTGGAGTAATTCCATCACAGTTCACCTGATATCAATTGATAGCTTAGAACTATCTTAATGACAAGCACTGACCTCAATATTTCAGTCAATGGGAACCAATTCTAACTGTCCCACCAGGTATGAAAACAGGTTATGGATTGTATTCATCGCTTGCAAAAAAACCCTACCTTTCCTGCATCAGCTTTTTCACATTATTCTAGATAAATGTGAATCAGTAGCTACCTTAATTTCAGTTTGCAGGTCATCAATATCCTAAGTACATGACTTGAAGCTAACATAACTACAGCAACACATCCCAGCAGCCTCCTAACCTCAAAGGAAGTTCCAGTTCACCATTTCTCTCTAGCTAGCATTTTGGGAAGGGGCAGAGAGAAGAAAAACAGCTCCCTTTCACTAAAAGCCTTCCGTTAATAGCACAAAAAAACCTCTCCCATTTGGGTGTACACAGGTTAACTTCACAACAGAGTAAAACTTAAGTGTTAGAATTCAGACAGGAAAGCATAGATACACATGACATAAAAGATGCACACTAACCAATTTAAATACTTCCTATGCTCTCCCCCATCACTGGGCTCACACTGCAGTAACCACCAGCCAGCATCACTACGTAAAATTTCCAGAAGGCTCACCATCCTTTTTGTTGCAATCATACTGGAATAAAGCACTACGCAGTACTCTTTCTAAATCAGAGGTTACAGTGGATAAGAGTGCCTCTTGTATCTAGTGATCTTTTCATATGATTCATCACTGTGGCTTCTTTACTGAATCAGGAGCTAAGAATTTATCTAATTTGGGGTTTATTGGAACAAAAGTAATTTGGTGTAATACTTTCAACTTATGCCATGAAACAAAGTCACCTTATCAGATTAAGCCTTTAATCTTAAAAAAAACCTTGTTTTGCACAAACGTCACTTCATTGCTTAATCATATCCTTGTTTCTCCTTAACTTATTTTTTAAGGGATGTTTTCATTTGCTACTAAAACTTTGTTCTAGAACTGTAAGATGTAGGAAAACAAGAATAAAGATAATACTTTACAAGTGCACATGATATACAGTAAGATTCAACAGTAATTCACGCTGTATTTTTACAATCAGTAAGAAGTATTCGTGGCTAAGGAGGCTCATAACAGAAAAGCAGATTAGTTGAGAAACACAGTGCACTCAGTTAAAATATAGAGAAACTAAAATCTCAGTAACAAGCGTGAGCATGTGCTTCCACTCCTCTATAAGCACCCCCCCCCCCCCCCCC
>NW_010522081.1:25177-26856 GCF_000687285.1 Phaethon lepturus
AACCGAAAGCTCTCAAGCCTGAGTATCTACAGACATTTTACTGTCAACATTTTGGAGCCATTTAAAGGTCCATATTATGACACCTGTGACACAAATCTCTATTCCAGCTCTCTTTTTGCTTCTAATGTTAGGTTTTCCACTACAGATACAAAGAACATGATTAACAAAAACAACACCAGTCTGCATCACATGACTCAGCTCTATCTCTTCCTACATGAGAATTCAGCTATACACAATCATTTCAATGCACTTTAAATTGTTTGCTCAGTGCTACACTTCAGCTGCAGCTCTGACACCTACAAGATACTAGTCATTTCTGTAGCAAATATCAATTACCTCTATGGCAATCAGAGCTACAATCAGCTTGCCATAAATGCCACATCATGCCTACTAAACCTACCAGTAGATTAATCCAACAGCATAGTATGAACATAGGGTATTGAAGTTTAAAACTTCTTCTTATTAGCTCTTTATAGCAAAAATGGAGCAACAGTAGCTGTTTATGAAACACTGTGTAGTTTCTAGTGCATCTCTAATGTTTTTTTGGTTTTAAGGGGAAGTTTCACTATTAAACACTTCTAAGATACCCAACCCACAAGAATTTTCCCCTAAGTGCGCCAGAACGGTGCACAACTAACCTAAGGCTCTTTTTTGGCATCGTTTACTATTTATCCTGTACTTCACAGAACCTCAAAGAGTTCAAAACCCACTAGTGGCCCAGGTGGTGGCACCGTTTCTTTATTTAAAAAAAAAGAAAGTATTAAAAGCAGCATACATTACAGTGCTAAAACCATATTTTCATAGACATGCTAAAAACTGCTAAGAAAGGTGCTGTGCAACTGGTGTAACTGCAAATAAAAAGGTTAAGCAAGCAAAGACATCCCAAAAGACTTTAACACACAACCCATTAAGTTTAAAACACGCTTTCTGAGACCATGTACAATATGAGTGTTCTATTTTGTGCCACGGCATACATGCCATTCAGTGCTAGTACGCAATGAAAAAAACACTACTTTCAAGCAGACACCCTGTCACATTTCAGAAGTGGAACATCACTTATTAGTTCTTTATAAATTAGCAGACAGTACTACTGAGAATCAGGCCAAAACTCGAAGAGATAACGTGACAAGCAAGTAAGCCTTAAGAAGCTTTTCTGTTAATAAATCATAAGCATTAATCTCATGAATCATTTTGTGAAAGCTGTTCTCTTTAAATAGTAGTATTTAGGTAGTTCAAGTGTTAGGATTTGAGAACATGAGGAAAACTGTAATTAACAGAAATGCAGCACAAATGAAACACTTAGTCATCAGTCCACTACGAATAGTTACAATAACATTACTTTCAAATCATGCTTCCCAAGATTCAAATAAAGACATTCACATACATAACTGGAAAAAACCCAAACAGTTAGCATTCCAAATAGAAACGAGGCCTTTAAGTACCGAAAGCTTAAGTCTGAGAGGTAAACAGAACGAGAAAATTGGCTTCCAGCAAACTCGGCAGGGGACAGCCACCATCTGAAGCGCGGCAGTGGTCACTCCGGCCACCGTTTAAGCGGGAAGCGAAACGGCAAGCGCCGAAACCTCAGCGCGGGTTTGCGGAGCGACACGCCAGGAGCCCCCGGGGGGAAGGGGCAGGCCGGTAAGGGCCGCAGGGCGAGGCAGGAGCCGGCAGACACC
>NW_010522082.1:0-2260 GCF_000687285.1 Phaethon lepturus
AGCCGGCAGCAGCCTTGCCAGGGTGTTGGCGTGAGGGCTCTAGGCTGAGAGTTAATAACTTCTCCCCTCAGATTGCATTCCAAGAAGTGAATAGTTGGGTGAAATGGCCTTGAAAAGCGATCTGGAAAATGCTGGGGAAAACTCCTGAAGAGCACCAGTGGTGTCCTGGCACAGGCGTGAATGACGTGCCTTAGCTCTTCTTCTTAATGGCTGGGGTTGGTCTTATTTTTTGTTTGAATATTTTTTGATTGATTTTAGTTCAGCTTGCAGCCATTGCTTTTAGTTAGCAGTGATCTGCATTGTTTCAGCAGTGCTTTACAGATCCCCTTTTACGTGTGGTCGCTCCGCGACACACACGGCTGTCAAGGACCGTGCTCCCAGTCTAGGGAAGCCGATGCAGCGCCGAGCCCAAACCCGGGGCCGATGCTGCCAGGCTGAGCTCAGCGGGAGGGTTTGCAGTCTGAACGCTGCTTTTGCCGGCGGTCGCCTTGACCCCGCACAGTTCTTGCTGTTGAAAAGTCCTCGTGTCCAGCACGATAACGTGTAATGCGTGCGCGTGGAAGGCGTGAGCTGCTCCGCACCGCTCATTTCGTTACGGTGTAATGCAGAATCTTTTTCTGATGCAACCTGAGGTTTGTCAGCAGCTTCTAACTATGCCCAGATACGGCGGGGTTTACATGGCACAGCCTTGAAGTGGTAGCCCTTTGCCTCCCATCCCCCCTTCCATGCTCCAAAACATCTTTTAAAAGTCACTTTTTAAATAGCCAAACAATGGATTACTTTCCTTTGGTGGGGGGTGGCTGAAGCGTTTTGGTTTAACATTGCCAGGGGAAAAAAAAGTCAGTCTCAGGCAAAGAGCAGTGAAAATTTTTACTCTAAATCCTGAGCTGGTTTAGATCCCTCTGCGCCCAGTGACCTGGCCATGCGGCGACCGGCCTGGCTCGCCTGCCGGCGCGCGTCGGTTCCTTCTTAGCTTTGAAGAGCTCGGGACCGAGCGTGCCGTGCTGGCGGTAGCGCCGCTCTGAAACCTGCTACCCACCTCCCCCGTGCCCGACGGGCTTCCTCCTTCTAATGATGGTGGTGAGGATTTTATTTGTAATAGGCTGCGCTGCAGCTGTGCCTGCAGTTATCTGTAATCCCCGAGTCTGGTCCACATCTCTCTGTCAGACCGACCGATCGTTCTTCCTCGCTTTGAAGTCAACTAATTGATGTAATGCAGAGGGCCCTTTAGTCACTTAAAATGATGAAATCAGGTCTGGTACGATGTGTCTAGAATCTCCAACTTCCTTTCCTTGTTAGGATTTTGCTGTTGTATTCCCTTACCCCATAGTCTCTGGACCTCTCGGGCAGAGTGAGTGTATCCTTCAGGAAGTTCACGTAGCTGGTGAGTTCGGCTTTAGATTTAGGCTTTTCAGTGTGTTTTGGCAAGTCTGCCTCCGGCACTCGCTGGCATGCTCTGGCCCCCGAGGAGGGGACGGAGCCCCTTGGCTGTGCCGACGCCTGGAGTTGTTCGTTGAAGCGCGCCGGGAACGGAGCCTGCCACAGCCCGTGCCTGGCTGGGTCAAAATTAGGCAAAGGGAGCGTGGGAAGCCGTAAATTAGACAGCTCTGCCCGCGCTTTTCGTCGTGCACCCGCACAAAGCGGAGCTCCGCCTGGTCGACTCGAGATCAGGTAATTTCACAGTACCGTTTTCCTAGCGTGGCGATTACTTTGATCCTGGTTGGCACAGATGTATTTTCCTGTTTCCTTGCTTAATACTGGAACCTTTCTTTTTTTGCTTCCTCTGGTATATGAAGATAGCCTAATGAAAAGGGTTTTTTTCCCCCTACTTCATTAAATGCTAAAGGGCAATTCCAGTTTCTCCATAGCTTTTCCTCTCTCTTTAGATTTTCTTAATGCACTGCTCCGGCTAGCGTGATGTGTTGTTCTTGTAATGATTATATCAAGGTCTTTCCAGCATAAAACTTGAGCTCACTTTGTAGCTCGAAGTAAAAGTCCGGTGATGCCCGCTGGGGTCCTGGCTGCGTGGTGCTGGGCTGGGCCCGGCAAGGGCTCTTAGGAAGGCTGGAAGCCAGGCTGCCTGGATGGTTTTGGAGAGCGCGCTTAACTGTGCGTACAGACTTCCCCACCATTTAAAGGTGTCAAAAGATATTTATCAAAAAGAAATCTGCTCGCCTTCGGCCCTTCTGTTTCTGCGGAGTGGAGCGGTTGCTCCGGTCGCACGAAGGAGCTCGCTGGCCTCAGCTCTCCCGGCGGCCGC
>NW_010522083.1:0-1418 GCF_000687285.1 Phaethon lepturus
ATCCTTCTCTCTTAATTGGAGAGATACGGATTTGATGGGTGAACTGTTGGGTGGACGAGGAATTGGTTGGACCATCGCATCCAGAGCATAGTGGTCAACAGCTCGATATCCAGATGAAGATCAGTGACGAGCTGTGTCCCTCAGGGGTCCGTACTGAGACCAGTACTGTTTAATATCTTCAACAATGACATAGACAGAGGGATCAAGGGCACCCTCAGCAAGTTTGCAGATGACACCAAGCTGAGTGGTGAGGTTGACACACCTGAGGGATGGGATGCCATCCAGGAGGATCTGGACAAGCTCAAGGAATGGGCCCATGTGAACCTCATGATATTCAACAAGGCCAAGTGCAGGGACCTGCAGCAACCCCTGGTATCAGCACAGGCTGGGGGATGAAGGGGTGGAGAGCAGCCCCATGGAGAAGGACTTGGGGGTACTGGGGGATGAAAAGCTGGACATGAGCCGGCAATGTGTGCTCACAGCCCAGAAGCCAACCGTGTCCTGGGCTGCACCCAAAGCAGCATGGCCAGCAGGGCGAGGGAGGGGATTCTGCCCCTCTGCTCCGCTCTGGGGAGACCCCCCTGCAGTGCTGCATCCAGCTCTGGAGCCCTCAGCACAGGAGAGACCTGGACCTGTTGGAGAGGGTCCAAAGTAGGCCACCAAAATGCTCAGAGGGCTGGAACCCCTCTCCTGTGAGGACAGGCGGAGAGAGTTGGGGGTGTTCAGCCTGGAGAAGAGAAGGCTCTGGGGAGACCTTACTGCAGCCTGCCAAGACTTGAAGGGGTCTTAGAAGAAAGATGGGGACAGACTTTTTAGCAAGGCCTGTAGCAACAGGACAAGGGGTAATAGTTTTAAACTAAAAGAGGGGAGATTTAGACTAGATCGAAGGAAGAAATGTTTTACCATGGGGGTGGGGAAACCCTGGCCCAGGTTGCTCAGAGAGGTAGTAGATGCCCCATCCCTGGGAACATCCCAGGTCAGGTTGGACGGGGCTCTGAGCAACCTTCTATAGTTGAAGATATCCCTGCCCATGGTAGGGGGCTGGACTAGATGGCCTTTAAAGGTCCCTTCCAACCCCAAAATTCTATGATTCTGTATTATATTAAAATGCTTAAAAAAGGTTCTGATAATGGGAATGGGGAGAATAATTGATGTGTTTAAGACAGGGTGGAGGGAGATGATTCCTGACGAGCGGCAGCTCTGACTCAGTGTGCGCGGGGACTAGAGCGGTGGCGGCCAAAGCCTCTCACCTACAAGAGCAGCCCTAGGGAGTGCAAGCAACCCGGAGCACGGCAAACAGGACGTGGCGCATCAGTTTGTGCGTCAGTTCAAGGAGGCAGGGTGTGCAGGGAAGGCATGCGGGCAGGGCGCAGTTCCCCCCCGCCCCGCCACTAGAGGTTCTCTGACAAGTGGCCATC